>NC_048566.1:31417847-31507847 GCF_013265735.2 Oncorhynchus mykiss | reverse complement strand
TCCCCTTCTGTGGTTTTGGCCCTCCAGGAATCATATGTTGGCCAATCTTTGAAGACTTATCATTGGTCGAGGATGTGCTATCCCAACGGGGACCGGAGTGTTTTTAGCCTGGTGGAATTGGGATAGAGTCTGCCTGTAGGGGGAAATAGTGGGTGTACACTGTGCCACATACTGTGGGTATACTGATGGGTATGTTGTGGGAGGTAGAGGAGGAGGGCTGAGGCGAACCCCCCATGGCAGAGACAGGCCCTCTCATTCCCTCTTCTCCTTAAACACACACACACAAACGCACAGAGGCACATGCACACACATGCATAAACACAAACACACACAAATGTTGAACACTTACAGTACATGTTCACACTTGCACACACATCTACAATTTAAATGCGCACAATATACACCTGTAGGTGTGCAGTATGATCTCCGCTGGTGTCTGCCTTGGACATCACGGTGGCCTGAACAGTTATAACTGCTATATGAATGCTTAGTCCTCTCGTGGGCTCACAGT
Organism: Oncorhynchus mykiss; assembly: GCF_013265735.2. Taxonomy (NCBI): domain Eukaryota; kingdom Metazoa; phylum Chordata; class Actinopteri; order Salmoniformes; family Salmonidae; genus Oncorhynchus; species Oncorhynchus mykiss. The sequence continues at coordinate 31,507,336 of NC_048566.1, read as the reverse complement.
TGTATAACACACAGTATGCTAGGGGTTGTGTAGGGGTTATGACTATTTGGTAATGATTTACTCTGGCTACATATCCATAAATACATATTCATAACTCATTAATTACACGTAATTTCGGGAACATGTTATAACATGTTATAAGGTCCCAACCACATTGTTAAAGGTCAATGAAATAGATCCATAGCATATCTATAGAGTATTCATGCTATGCTATGCAAGAGCTCATATTTAGGTATCTTAATAGATTAATCATTACAATGACAGTGTAGTGTCATCATTATGGCTGTTCTCAAAAGTGTGCTTCTGCCATACCAGTGATAGTGAATATGCCTAAAGGCCAAGCCACAGTTTGAAAATGATGCTGATCTATAGAATGTACTACACCCGTTTCCCCCACTGTTTGGTGTAGGTCTGTGATGACGATCTTCTCCTCCTCACTGAGGTGAATAAAGTAAAGAATCATCAGGGTACATTTTACGGATCAGCTCGTGTAGTTGAGGGACATCTCATAACTCTATTGTCACTCATTATTAACAGCCCTCCTCTAATTCAAAATGAGGCCTAAGTTGGTCGTACTGGTCTATAACGCACACATGACGGTTCTATGTATGAATTCTATGCTGTCACATATATTTCCCCATTTATAGCTAAGCACTTCATGGTAATTAGCTGTGCAGTTTGCCACTGATCTATAACACCAACATTAAACGTCTGTGTGAATTCTATGCAGTCAATGTACTGTCATTTCTATTTTCCCATTCATAAAGTAGCCTAGTGGTTAAGGGCAGAGGGACAGTAACCGAAAGGTCGCTGGTTTGAATCCCCGTGAAAAATCTGTCTGTACCCTTGAGCAAGGCACTTAACCCTAATTACTCCTGTAAGTAATTCTGGAGAAGAGCGTCTGCTTAATGCCTAAAATGTAAATGTTATATCAAAAAGAATACAGACACAACACAGAATGTTCAAGGTAATATGAAAATTGTATTTCTAATTTCCAGATGTAAGAAATTGCTAAAGGTATTGTGGAAGAGTCCTACTATTGACATTTTTCAGTTGAACTTTTCTTGAATAGATTTAACAAATATTAATATTAAAAGCATTCACATTCAATTCCCCATTTCAGACACATAGTACATTTTACTCACTAAAATAGTTGTTGCTAACACAGGGTGATAAAGCAAGCAAGCATTTCCCTCTTTTTCACTAAGGTTGTAGCTAGCTAGCTAAGCCCCTGGCACACTGTCAACACGTTAATTGTCGTAAAACTCATGAAACATTTGGTGAATGTTATTTCACTATTTACATTGTACTGTGGAACATTACGAACCTTTTTAAAACAGGACAAATTAAAAGGCAGAAACCAGTTGCTTTGGTTTTGACTAAAGAGGAGAGGTGACATGTGACCACTTCTTTGGTGAGAGCCCAGCGTTTTTCTGGCTTCTTATTAGCTAATTTTGTTATTAGAAATGTGCAAACGTAAAATGTCAGTTATGAAATATTAAACTAAAACGTTAACTAAATATTATTATATATCTATTATTTTTTATTGAAGCAAGAGGTCGCCAGGAAGTGACATTTTACTGACCTCTCACCCTTCACATTCTCCTCCTGTGTAGCCAAAATAGAAAGAACAGCATTTTGTTTCTGTCTTAATTTTTCCTTTTGGTAAAGGTTCATAATGTGCAAAAGTACGTTTGTCTTAAAATAGTGAGACAGCTACCATTTGTTAACTAAATGTTTTATGACACTTTTGAAACGTTTATTGACAGTTGGAAAATGTGTTGACATTGCCAGGGGCTTAGCTAGCACTGAGCTAGGATTACTAAATTAGTGAATAAGGGGGAAATGCTAGCTAGCTTTACCACCCTGTACGTTTTACTCGCTTAAATACAGTGAGCTCCAAACGAATTAGGACAGTGACACATTTTTTACTGCTAGTCTTTGCATTGGACTAAATCTCGCTCCCCCATCCCTCTCACTATAACCCATATGAATTAGCATGGTGTCGTGGCCTTTCTGGTTAAATGTGCCTCTGTTCCCCTCAGCTGGCATCAATCAGCTCTGCGTTTGGTCCCACACAATGCAGCCCTTGACTGGGAACCTCCATTTGGCTCGGCTTGGCAGGGCGGCCCTTTTTATCAATACACACCAATCTTTACTAGCAAATTCACCCCTTTGAAAGTCTGTTTCCTCTAGAGGTTTTCTTTGGGAGGAGCCGGGGGGGAGAGACGTTAAACAAACGTTCGGCTGATTGACATGGTTGCCGGGGAGACGGAAGTGGGGGGAGTGGAGGGGGGGACTGTGTTAATGGTTACGTGGGTTGTGTTTGGCTTACAGTGCCACAGTACTACCTGTGTGTGTGTGTGTGTGTGTGTGTGTGTGTGTGTGTGTGTGTGTGCGTGCAGCACAGGAGGCTACTGAAGGAGGACGGCTCATAATAATGACTAGAATGGAGTGGATGGACATGGAAACCATGTGTTTGATGTGTTTCGAAAACATTCCATTAATTCCGTTCCAGTCGTTACTATGAGCCTGTCCTCCCCAGTTAAGGTGCAGATAATCAGTTGTGTGCTGTTTAACACACCATACTGTACTACTCTCCCACTAGCTAGCCTACATGTACCACTACAGGGCTGGTTTCACTTTCCCTCTAGATTCCAGTGCATTCATGAATCGAGGTGCTCTGCCATGGTGAAACTGAAAACGGTGATGACCCCAACTCTTACCTGCACTCTGCCATTAGTCACACATCCACAGACAGGATATTCTCACTCTTTCCTTTCCCTTCCTCTTGACTTCCCCCTCATCTCTTATTTCTCTCCCTCTGACGTGCCTTCTCTTGTTCTGTTCACCTTCATCCGTCTTCTTCTGTCATCGCTCGTTCATGTTGTCCCCCTCATCCATCCCAAAAATTGAGGTATTGACCTCCTGTTCAGGTTCAACTCTCAGACCACACCTAGAGACGCTGCAGAGCCACCTCCCTCTCCATGCTCATTCACATGGCTTACGGAGTTGACTTCTAGAGAAGGTTACTGATGAGTTACGGAGTTGACTTCTAGACAAGGTTACTGATGCGTTACGGAGTTGACTTCTAGACAAGGTTACTGATGAGTTACGGAGTTGACTTCTAGAGAAGGTTACTGATGAGTTACGGAGTTGACTTCTAGAGAAGGTTACTGATGCGTTACGGAGTTGACTTCTAGAGAAGGTTACTGATGCGTTACGGAGTTGACTTCTAGACAAGGTTACTGATGCGTTACGGAGTTGACTTCTAGACAAGGTTACTGATGCGTTACGGAGTTGACTTCTAGAGAAGGTTACTGATGAGTTACGGAGTTGACTTCTAGACAAGGTGACTGATGAGTTACGGAGTTGACTTCTAGAGAAGGTTACTGATGCGTTACGGAGTTGACTTCTAGAGAAGGTTACTGATGCGTTACGGAGTTGACTTCTAGACAAGGTTACTGATGCGTTACGGAGTTGACTTCTAGACAAGGTTACTGATGCGTTACGGAGTTGACTTCTAGACAAGGTTACTGATGAGTTACGGAGTTGACTTCTAGACAAGGTTACTGATGCGTTACGGAGTTGACTTCTAGACAAGGTTACTGATGCGTTACGGAGTTGACTTCTAGACAAGGTTACTGATGCGTTACGGAGTTGACTTCTAGACAACGTCTTGTATGGAGGGATTAACATGAATGACTTGGACTCCCCGTGTTGACCCTGAAGCCTTGTTTCCATTGGCACTTTGAATCAGGGCCCCGTTCAATCACTTATCATTCTAGTGGACAACAGGAAACTTGCTTGTATAAAGTACCTTTGCATTACAGAGTTGACACTTGATTCAGAGTTGCTTAGATAAGTTGCTTCTGGTGAATGACAGCAGGCACTGACACTCTCTCTGTCAGGTGATAGCGTTGGCAGATGTAGCGGAGGAGAACCGGGCATGTCTGAATAAGGCGTTTGTCCGCCTGTGCAGCGCCACCCACCTCCTCATCATCCTGGTCTCCCTGTGGCAGGGTCTCAACCCAGAGCAAAACGCCATCCTGGAGGCTACGCTGCTACCCCTGGTACAGGACACACCACAGCTGGTGAGACACACACACTGCTACCCCTGGTACAGGACACACCACAGCTGGTGAGACACACACACACACACTGTTACCCCTGCTACAGGACACACCACAGCTGGTGAGACACACACACACTGTTACCCCTGGTACAGGACACACCACAGCTGGTGAGACACACACACACACACACACTGTTACCCCTGCTACAGGACACACCACAGCTGGTGAGACACACACACACACACACACACACACACACACACTGTTACCCCTGGTACAGGACACACCACAGCTGGTGAGACACACACACACTGTTACCCCTGGTACAGGACACACCACAGCTGGTGAGACACACACACACTGTTACCCCTGGTACAGGACACACCACAGCTGGTGAGACACACACACACTGTTACCCCTGGTACAGGACACACCACAGCTGGTGAGACACACACACTGCTACCCCTGGTACAGGACACACCACAGCTGGTGAGACACACACACTGCTACCCCTGGTACAGGACACACCACAGCTGGTGAGACACACACACACTGTTACCCCTGGTACAGGACACACCACAGCTGGTGAGACACACACACTGCTACCCCTGGTACAGGACACACCACAGCTGGTGAGACACACACACACTGTTACCCCTGGTACAGGACACACCACAGCTGGTGAGACACACACACACTGTTACCCCTGGTACAGGACACACCACAGCTGGTGAGACACACACACACACTGCTACCCCTGGTACAGGACACACCACAGCTGGTGAGACACACACACTGCTACCCCTGGTACAGGACACACCACAGCTGGTGAGACACACACACACTGTTACCCCTGGTACAGGACACACCACAGCTGGTGAGACACACACACACTGTTACCCTGGTACAGGACACACCACAGCTAGTGAGACACACACACACACTGCTACCCCTGGTACAGGACACACCACAGCTGGTGAGACACACACACTGCTACCCCTGGTACAGGACACACCACAGCTGGTGAGACACACACACACTGTTACCCCTGGTACAGGACACACCACAGCTGGTGAGACACACACACACACACTGTTACCCCTGGTACAGGACACACCATAGCTGGTGAGACACACACACACACACACTGTTACCCCTGGTACAGGACACACCGCAGCTGGTGAGACACACACACACTGTTACCCCTGGTACAGGACACACCACAGCTGGTGAGACACACACACACTGTTACCCCTGGTACAGGACACACCACAGCTGGTGAGACACACACACACACACACTGTTACCCCTGCTACAGGACACACCACAGCTGGTGAGACACACACACACACACACACACACACACACACACACACACTGTTACCCCTGGTACAGGACACACCACAGCTGGTGAGACACACACACACTGTTACCCCTGGTACAGGACACACCACAGCTGGTGAGACACACACACACTGTTACCCCTGGTACAGGACACACCACAGCTGGTGAGACACACACACACTGTTACCCCTGGTACAGGACACACCACAGCTGGTGAGACACACACACTGCTACCCCTGGTACAGGACACACCACAGCTGGTGAGACACACACACTGCTACCCCTGGTACAGGACACACCACAGCTGGTGAGACACACACACACTGTTACCCCTGGTACAGGACACACCACAGCTGGTGAGACACACACACTGCTACCCCTGGTACAGGACACACCACAGCTGGTGAGACACACACACACTGTTACCCCTGGTACAGGACACACCACAGCTGGTGAGACACACACACACTGTTACCCCTGGTACAGGACACACCACAGCTGGTGAGACACACACACACACTGCTACCCCTGGTACAGGACACACCACAGCTGGTGAGACACACACACTGCTACCCCTGGTACAGGACACACCACAGCTGGTGAGACACACACACACTGTTACCCCTGGTACAGGACACACCACAGCTGGTGAGACACACACACACTGTTACCCTGGTACAGGACACACCACAGCTAGTGAGACACACACACACACTGCTACCCCTGGTACAGGACACACCACAGCTGGTGAGACACACACACTGCTACCCCTGGTACAGGACACACCACAGCTGGTGAGACACACACACACTGTTACCCCTGGTACAGGACACACCACAGCTGGTGAGACACACACACACACACTGTTACCCCTGGTACAGGACACACCATAGCTGGTGAGACACACACACACACACACTGTTACCCCTGGTACAGGACACACCGCAGCTGGTGAGACACACACACACTGTTACCCCTGGTACAGGACACACCACAGCTGGTGAGACACACACACACTGTTACCCCTGGTACAGGACACACCACAGCTGGTGAGACACACACACACTGCTACCCCTGGTACAGGACACAGCACAACTGCTGGGAGTGCGCACATGCACGTATGCATACACTCACACATTGCTTTCGCTCTCTCCCCATCTGTCTCCTGGCTGCTTGACCCAGGTCTCCCCCTCTGACCCTGGTGAATAAACACAAAATACCTCAGTGATCCGCTCTGAAGCCCCTAAGTGGTTCTGCTACCACACACTCTCTCCCAGGTGCCACTGAATATACTCCTGGCAGCTCCACAGAGGATGAGGACGGTGTTACTGACCTGTGTGTGAAGAGAAGAGTTATATCTAGACTGAGTGAATGTAATCGGGACAGAGGAGAGGAGACGAATATGCCTGATTCTGGGCCATAATGTACACCCTTCCCTCTCACAGATATACAGGGAGTAGTGATGTTTCCTCCCACAGGCCTCCAATAGGCTAGTGACGTTTCAGATAGTGTAGCTTTGAACTGGAGCCTGTATTCAGCCCTGATGTCCATTTGGTCAAGGAAGGCTATGGCAGTGAGGATGCGGTAGGGGGGGTGATGGGGACATTTTCTGAGAGGGCCAGAGGAGTCTTGTTGAGTTGTGTATGTGTGTCACAGGGGAGTTGTTCTGTTAGTAATTTAGATTGACACATAAACAAGTGTGTTGAGAGAAGCCCTCCATGAGTCCACATGATATGACGACAGATTTCTGCCCCCATAGAGACCGAAAGTGTGTGTGTGCTCTCACCAGTTGTGGTGTGTCCTGTAGCAGGGCCAGGTGTGTGTGTGTGTGTGTGTGTGTGTGTGTGTGTGTGAGAGAGACAGACTGACATGAACAGTAGTTCCATAGCCCGTCTGTCTATTAGGGTTTCCACTGTGATTAAACACACGACACCTCGTCATCACACAGGTTAGAGGTGTATCTATATGCTGTCCTCTCCCTATTTACCCAATTTCACACCAAATACCCCACTGCCCCTTCATGAGAGGCATAGGGACAGGTTGCTAACACACACACATTGACATCGTCAAACACAACCTCCCTTACACACTCTTTCTTTCATCACCACACACACGGTAAACACGCCCGAGAGCACACATGCGAGCAGACATCCACTCAGCTGGGCCATATATAGTCTGCACCTGAATGGACTGATGAGGCCCCAGAGAGATGGAGTCACTGAGAGTGAGAGCGTGTGTGTATTTCGGTGTGTTTGTTGTTGCGGTTGCTCTTGTGAATGGGATTAAGTTAATGAAAGGTAATTAGGGTCAGGCCCGCTGCATTAGCCCATACGTGTGGAGAGATGGGCTATTTTAGGAAGCGCTACTCACACTGGACAGAAATAAAGATAACGTACTGTACGGAAAAGATAAGGCCAGGAGCTAATAGGAGCATCTGACACACACTCATATGAGTGCGTGCGTGATAGATGTATGTGTGTGTGTGTGTGTGTGTGTGTAAGAGATTGTCTTTGACCCCTTGTCTCACCTTTGACCTCTTTAGAATCTTTTCATCTCAGGTGAGGTCGTCACAGGTGAACGAGATTCCCTTTCCCCACGGACGCTCCCAGGACTGGAATTCCAATTGGGATAAGTCCTTGGAATTCTGTTCATTAGAATAAGGCTTCTGTGAAGGATTGGGGGGAGTGGTAGAATGGATTAGAGAAGAGAGAAGGAGAAACGTTGGAGAGAGAAAGAGGCTGTAGATAATGACCTGTGCCACTGGGCTGATTTAAACAAGGAAGAGGGGAAGAGGAGAAGGGGAATGGGAGATAGAAGAGGAGAAAAGCTGCAGAGGAGAGCTCTGCTGTTCTCCCTGTTCCCCCACGACTGTGTGGCTTTGCACAACACCAACTCCAGCATCAAGTCTGCTGACGACACCACGGTAGTAGGCCTGATAACCAACAACAATGAGTCAGCCTATAGAGAGGAGGTAAGTGAACTGGCATTGTGGTGCCAGGACAACAACCTCTCCCTCAATGTCAGCAAAACAAAGGAGTTGATTGTTGACTTCAGGAAGCAGAGGAGGGAACATGCCCCGATCCACATCAACAGGACTGCAGTAGAGAGAGTCAGTAGTTTTTTAGTTCCTCTGGGTGGTTGAAGGGCAGCTCTCGAGGGGAACTGTGGGTGGAACTTGGATGGTTGGTGGCCTGGCGTCTGGGAGCTTGGGCCGGGGGCCGAGAAGTCAGGTTGCTGGTTGTTGTTGAGGGTTAACTGACCGGCTTGGAGATTTGAACCAGCGACCTTTCAGTTACTGGACCAACGCTCTTAACCGATAGGCTACCTGCCACTGTATATTATGTGTATCCTGTACATACGACTAATAAAACTTGAAACTTGAGATTGAAGTTTCTCTCTTGTCATCTCTTATCCTTCATGACCACTGATCCACATCCATAGCCTCTCTTTGCCGCAGTAAAACAGGAGGGGAAAAAGGTAAGGGGGAGAAGAGAGGAGTAGAAGGGTCACAGGAAACTCATCTCTCTGGTAATTGATGGGGCGCTCGTTTAGCTTGGCCCGACTAACAGATCGGTGCGGTCAACCAGAACAACCTCCTGCTTCTCCCCCTCCTTTTTTTCTTCTTCCACTTGTTCCCGCTCTCCATTTCTCTCCCTCGCTTTCTGCTCTGCTGTGAATAGAGCTGCTGACTCTTAATGTCTCAGTTCTATTCCTGCTCACATCTTCCCTGAAGTTTACATTACTAGAAACTAGTACTAGAAACCTCTCTACCGCTCACCTTTTCCTCCTCCCCCACACTTCCTTCTCTCCATGTGTCTCGCTAGCTGTCTCCATTTCATTTCTTATTCTCTTGATGGAAATTCAAAGGAGGAGTATTGTCGGGAGTAAAGTACAATGTTAATTTGATTGTGGCAGTAATGAATCGCAAATTGCACACAAAGGGGAGCCAGCTACTCATACAATGAAAAAGGATGAGATATGGTTTGCTTTTACATCAGGTCATACAGTTGAAGTCAGAAGTTTACATCCACTTAGGTTGGAGTCATTAAAACTAGTTTTTCAACCACTCTACACATTTCTTGTCAACAAACTATAGTTTGGGCACGTCGGGTAGGACATTGTCGTGTCTTTACTATCATTAAATGACGACTTTTAGTTATCAAAGATTCTCTGTAATTAGTATTACGCGATTTAAACTGATTAATCATGTAACTGTAATTAACTAGGAAGTCGGGGCACCAAGGAAAATATTCAGATTACAAAGTTATCATTTCCTAATATAACTTTTCAGATATTTTCATATCTGATCAATTAGTCTTCTTAATTAATTAATTATTTACTTCACCTCACGTTAGTCTCATTCCAAACGTTGTAAATCTGCACAAACCCAGTCTTCACTATGAGTCATCCATACATCAATTGTCTTAAATAATTTATTTACTAATTAAGTCATTCACAGAAATGCATAAACAAACAAAGTAAATATGGTTACAAGAAATGATAGGAGAATGTGCCCTAGTGGGCTAAACCGGCATGGCGGCTTGTTAGACAAAAGGGGAAGTGGGGGTCGACTAAGAAGTCACTACAGAGTTGATAATTATAACAATTTAAATACTAATCCTTTGCACATGAACGTTCACTTATTCAGGAACAATTGCAATCAATATATATATTTACGCTCAGTGTGTCGTCTTGATCGCTGTTGAAAAGTTTGTTTTCTTTTGGAGAATTGTCCGTCTCTCTCTGTCTCTGTCTATCGTGGTTAGAGGGGATAGTTCAGAGCGACATTCATGTTGTTGTAGAATGAATGTTTCGGCGGTTGTCGTTCTTCGCGTTCAATGATACCCAATTCCTAGCTGCAGACTAGTAATTAATATTAAAGACTTGTTCTTATTCTGTCGGTATCGATAGTCTAAGAGTTTAACCACCTGGTATGGTTAAAAGATTCAGCAATGGTCTGCAACCTTTGTCCTCTCGTAATGGAGAAAAACATGGTCTAGTGAGAATTTCTCAAAGTTGGGGTTTTATTCAGGAGTTGCAGAAAAGGGCCTGTCCCAGGATGCCCGATCCTAACTGGGCTCATGGGTGGTCCTCTGATTTAGTTAAACTCAAAAGGGAATTATAGTTTCCTTCATTAAACCATCCAACATCACATTACACAACTTTACAAAACAGTATCATCCTCACTCATTCATCTTATACAACAATTAGATGTAACCTCATATCTGAGGCTATTATATAAACAGCATTATGGTAATGTGGCCGCACCGTCTCCCATGAGCCTCACCAAAAGGTAACAAATGGACCAGTTCGTAGCTGGATTCTTCACCAATATTTTATACCTTCTCCGGAACATAAATGTTGTTCGGACCTCAAGTTCTGTGAGGTGGAAGAAATTCCTTTGTTCTCTATGAAAATTCACTCTGTCTCTATACTGTGGCCGTGAGGAGATAATCTCTTCGAGGAATTTACGACCTCTCTGACCACAGCAGCCTAGTTGTAGGAGGCAGGGAGAGGGGGATGGGGCTTGCTGTACCCAAAGAGGGCAACGTCATAACAACATCTACTTTGTGCATGATACAAGTCATTTTTCCAACAATTGTTTACAGACAGATTATTTCACTTATCATTCACTGTATCACAATTCCAGTGTGTCAGAAGTTTACATACACTAAGTTGACTGTGCCTTTAAACAGCTTGGATAAATCCAAAAAATTATGTCATGGCTTTAGAAGCTTCTGATAGGCTAATTGACATCATTTGAGTCAATTGGAGGTGTACCTGTGGATGTATTTCAAGGCCTACCTCCAAACTCATTGCCTCTTTGCTTGACATCATGGGAAAATTAAAAGAAATCATCCAAGACCTCAGAAAATAATTTGTAGACCTCCACAAGTCTGGTTCATCCTTGGGAGCAATTTCCAAATGCCTGAAGGTACCACGTTCATCTGTACAAACAATAGTACGCAAGTATTAACACTATGGGACCACTTAGCCGTTATACCGCTCAGGAAGGAGATGTGTTCTGTCTCCTAGAGATGAACGTACTTTGGTGCGAAAAGTGCAAATCAATCCCAGAACAACAGAAAATAACCTTGTGAAGATGCTGGAGGAAACGGGTACAAAAGTAAATATATCCACAGTAAAACGAGTCCGATATCGACATGAAAGGCCGCTCAGCAAGGAAGAAGCCACTGCTCCAAAACCGCCATAAAAAAAGCCATAAAAAAGCCAGACTACGGTTTGCAACTGCACATGGGGACAAAGATCATACATTTTGGAGAAATGCCCTCTGGACATATAACTGTTTGGCTATAATGACCATCGTTGTGTTTGGAGGAAAAAGGGGGAGGCTTGCAAGCTGAAGAACACCATCCCAAACGTGAAGCACGGGGGTGGCAGCATCATGTGTGGGTCTTCCAAATGGACAATGACCCCAAGCATACTTTCAAAGTTGTGGCAAAATGGCTTAAGGACAACAAAGTCAAGGTATTGGAGTGGCCATCAAATCAAATTTTATTTGTCACATACACGTAGTTAGCAGATGTTAATGCGAGTGTAGCGAAATGCTTGTTCTTCTAGTTCCGACCATGCAGTAATATCTAACAAGTCATTTAACAATTTTACAACAACTACCTTTACACAAGTGTAAAGGAATGAATAAGAATATGTACATAAAGATTAATGAATGAGTGATAGCCGAGCGGCATAGGCAAGCTGCAGTGTATATGTACAGTATATGGGTCGGCAGGGTAGCCTAGTGGTTAGAGCGTTGGTCTTGTAACCTGAAGGTTGCAAGTTCAAACCCCTGAGCTGACAAGGTACAAATCTGTCGTTCTGCCCCTGAACAGGCAGTTAACCCACTGTTCCTAGACCATCATTGAAAATGACTTGCCTAGTTAAATAAAGGTAAAATATACATATGAGATGAGCAATGTAGAGTTTGTAAAGTGGCATTGTTTAAAGTGGCTACATTTATTACATTAATTTTTCATTATTAAAGTGGCTAGAGATGAGTCAGTATGTTGGCAGCAGCAACTCAATGTTAGTGGTGGCTGTTTAACAGTTTAACAGTCTGACCTGGCCTTGAGATAGAAGCTGTTTTTCAGTCTCTCGGTCCCCGCTTTGATGCGCCTGTACTGACCTCGCCTTCTGGATGATAGCGGGGTGAACAGGAAGTGGCTCGGGTGGTGGTTGTCCTTGATGATCTTGTTGGCCTTCCTGTGACATTGGGAGGTGTAGGTGTCCTGGAGGGCAGGTAGTTTGCCCCGGTGATGCGTTGTGCAGACCTCACTACCCTCTGGAGAGCCTTACGGTTGTGGGCAGAGCAGTTTCCGTGCAAGGCGGTGATACAGCCCGACAGGATGCTCTCGATTGTGCAGCTGTAAAAGTTTGTGTGTTTTTGGTGACAAGACTAATTTCTTCTTCTTCTTCACCACGCTGTCTGTGTGGGTGGACCATTTCAGTTTGTCCGTGATTTGTTCGTCGAGGAACTTAAAACTTTCCACCTTCTCCACTACTGTCCTGTCGATGTGGATAGGATAGGGGGCTGTCGATGTAAATAGGGGTGGATAGGGGGCTGCTCCCTCTGCTGTTTCCTGAAGTCCACGATCAACTCCTTTGTTTTGTTGACATTGAGTGTGAGGTTATTTTCCTGACACCACACTCCGAGGGCCCTCACCTACTCCCTGTAGGCCGTCTCGTCGTTGTTGGTAATCAAGCCTACCACTGTTGTGTTGTCTGCAAACTTGATGATTGAGTTGGAGGTGTGCATGGCCACGCAGTCATGAGTGAAAAGGGAGTACAGGAGAGGGCTGAGAACGCACCCTTGTGGGTCCCCAGTGTTGAGGATCAGCACGGTGGAGATGTTGTTTCCTACCCTCACCACCTGGGATGGCCAGTCAGGAAGTCCAGGACCCAGTTGCACAGAGCGGGGTCAAGACCCAGGGTCTCGAGCTTGATGACGAGTTTGGAGTTTACTATGGCGTTAAATGCTGAGCTGTAGTCAATGAACAGCATTCTTACATAGGTATTCCTCTTGTCCAGATGGGTTAGGGCAGTGTGATTGCGATTGTGTCGTCTGTGGACCTATTGAGGCGGTAAGTAAATTGGAGTGGGTCTCTTACAAATTGCTTACAAATTGGAGAGGGTGGAGGTGATATGGTCCTTGACTAGTCTCTCAAAGCACTTCATGATGACAGAAGTGAGTTCTACGGGACAATAGTCATTTAGCTCAGTTACTTTGGCTTTCTTGGGAACCGGAACAATGGTGGCCCTCTTGAAGCATGTGGGAACAGCAGACTGGGATAAGGATTGATTGAATATGTCCGTAAATACACCAGCCAGCTGGTCTGCGCATGTTCTGAAGACACGGCTGGGGATGCCGTCTGGGCCGGCAGCCTTGCGAGGGTTAACATGTTTAAATGTTTTACTCACGTTAGCTGCAGTGAAGGAGAGCCCACAGGTTTTGGTAGCGGGCCGTGTCAGTGGCACTATTATTGACCTCAAAGCAAGCAAAGAAGTTGTTTAGTTTGTCTGGGAGCAAGACATCGTGGTCCGCAACGGGGCTGGTTTTCCTTTTGTAGTCCGTGATTGACTGTAGACCCTGCCACATACCTCTCGTGTCTGAGCTGTTGAATTGCGACTCTACTTTGTCTCTATACTGTGACACTTAGCTTGTTTGATTGCCTTGCGGAGGGAATAGCTACACTGTTTGTATTCGGTAATGTTTACGGGCACCTTGCCCTGATTAAACTCACTCACCGAATCAGCGTATTCATCAATGTTATTGTCCGACGCTATGCGGAACATATCCCAGTCCATGTGATCGAAGCAATCTTGAAGCGTGGAATGCGATTGGGCGGACTAGCGTTGAACAGACCTGAGCACAGGTCTAAAACTACTGTTTTAGTTTCTGTCTATAGGCTGGGAGCAACAAAATGGAGTCGTGGTCAGATTTGCCGAAAGGAGAGCGAGGGAGGGCTTTGTATGTGTCGCGGAAGTTAGAATAACAATGATCCAGGGTTTTGCCAGGGTTTTGCTAGGGAGCCTTGTTTTCAGATTAGCCTTGTTAACATCCCAGCTGCAATAAATGCAGCCTCAGGATATGTGGTTACCAGTTTACATAGAGTGAAATTAAGTTCTTTCAGGGCCGTCGATGTGTCTGCTTGGGGGGGGGGGGGGGGGGGGGGATATACATGACTGTGATTATGATGGTAGATAATGCGGTTGGCATTTGATTGTAAAGAATTCTAGGTCAGGTGAACAAAAGGACTTGAGTTCTTGTATGTTGTTATGATTACACCACGTCTCGTTAATCATAAGGCATACACCCCGCCCTTCTTCTTACCAGAGTGATGTTTGTTTCTGTCGGCGCGATGTGTGAAGAAAACCGGTGGCTGTACCAACTCTGACATATCCTGAGTGAGCCATGTTTCCGAGAAACAAAGAATGTTACAATCTCTGATGTCTCTCTGGAAGGTAACCCTTGCTCGAATTTCGTCTACCTTGTTGTCAAGAGACTGGACATTGGCGAGTGGTATGCTCGGGAGCGGTGCGCGATGTGCCCGTCTACGGAGTCTGACAAGAAGAACGCTCCATCTGCCCCTTCTGCGGTGCCGTTGTTTTGGGTCACCGGCTGGGATCCGATCCATTGTCCCGGGTGGTGGACAAAACACAGGATCCGCTTCAGGAAGGTCGTGTTCCTGGTCGTAATGTTGCTCTTATATACAATAGTTCCTCCTTACTGTATGTAATAAAACTTAAGATTTCCTGGGCTAACAATGTAAGAAATAACACATAAAAAAACAAAATACTGCATAGTTTTCTAGGAACGCGAAGCGAGGCGGCCATCTCTGTTGGAGCCGGAAAACAACACCAAAGCCCTGACCTCAGTCCTATAGAAAAATTGTGGGCAGAACTGGAAAAGTGTGTTAGCAAGGAGGCCTACAAACCTGACTCAGTTACACCAGCTCTGTCAGGAGGAATAGGCCAAAATTCACCCAACTTATTGTTGGCAGCTTGTGGCAGCTACCCGAAACGTTTGACACAAGTTAAACCATTTAAAGGCAATGCTACCAAACACTAATTGAGTGTATGCAAACTTCTGACCCACTGGGAATGTGATGAAAGAAATAAAAGCTGAAATAATTCATTCTCTCTACTATTATTCAGACATTTTACATTCTTATAATGAGGTGGTGATCCTAACTGACCTAATGGAATTTTTTACAAGGATTAAATGTCAGGAATTGTGAAAACAAGAGTTTAAATGTATTTGGCTGAGGTGTATGTAAACTTCCAACTTCACATGTGTGTGCAACAACTAAAGTATTAAATTACATGAAATATCTGCCTGTGACAATAAATATTTTGGCTTCGGCATATTTATTGATTTAGTTGGGGGATTTGATTCTGTAGAGATTATTTTGTTTTGCTTGGCTCATAGCATGACATTGTATTTCCAGTCTCTTCTCTTGCCTGGTCTTTAAATGACTTTTCCAGTCAAGTTGAGCATGTCAACTCTGAAGGATTACTGTCCGAACCTTTGTCAGTCCCTGTGGGAGTCCCTCAGGGCTCTATATTAGGCCCCATTCTGTTCTCCATAGTCAAGTTATTTTGCAATCGCAACTGGGATTTCCACAATGTGATTTACATTGTCAGAGGGGAAGTGACCTCATCCACAACCACCAAATTGTAGCACAGCAGCTATTTATTACCAGACAAAAAGACTTATCCATTTCCCCCCAGCCTCTTGTTCTCCTTACCTTCACCTTCTCTTAATCACAAACAAAGATGTCCCTCACACGGCCAAGGTCGTCCTCAGCATGCAGGATGTCCATTATCACTCTACCATATGATTTGTCACTTGGGCCCAGTTCCAAACCCATCACTGTGCCCTTCACTGCCATTCATTTGAAATTGAAATTGAGAAGCCAGGTAGTCTAGCGGTTAAGTAACCGAAAGGTTGCTGGTTCAAATCCCAGAGCCGAGTCGGTGAAATCACCATCTGTGCCCTTGAGCAAGGCAATTAACCCTAATTGCTCCTGTAAGTCACTCTGGTAAATTATTCATATGTAAATGTATATCCTAATATTGTTACCCAATACTCTCCCTTTCTCTTTCTCTCACCTCTACTGCTTTCTCTCCCCCTTATATTTCTCTTGCCATTTCATTCTCCCTTTTCTCTCCCCCTCTCTCTCTCTTTCTCTTCTGTCTCTTTATCTCCCCTCCCTCCTACCTGAGTAATGTCAGGTATCTTCCCTGTCATCATCATTACGGGGCTGATTACCTGTCAGTAGGGCTCATTAGAGGCCTATCAGCATGGCGGCAGGGGGACAGCCAGGGACAGCCTCAGCCCCACACCCTGGCTACCTGTCGTCACTCCCACGGCCCAGCTCGGTCCGCCTGGACTATCTTAGATGGGGTGGGTGGGGGGTAGGTGAGATGTGTGTGTGTGTGTGTGTGAGAGAGAGAGAGAGAGATGGCCAGACAAGCAATTTTTCTCTTTCTCCGGGAGAGGCAATTGGATTGAGTCTGAGGGATTCACATTATTGGCTCGTCTGCAGGGTGAATTTTGTATCTGCTCTCTGTGTCTCTGCAGAATGTGCTCATCTGTGTACGAACAGTATACGGTTTTGTGTGTGTGTGGGGCGCACGTATATACAGCCACACAATACCACATGCCTATGCCGGCGTGTTTGTCGTGATACCTGGTGTGTGTTTCTCACACATTTAAGAGATCAGGCAGTGTTTAGGCAAGACTGGGACGGGACAGACTGATACAGTAGTAGCTAGATAAACAGGCTGTCTCGGCCTGTAAATACTACAGTAGTACATGGTAGTACATCATCCTGGACACAGGGGGCACTATGCATTCAAGGCAGGTATCTCAATAGTCAGAAGTTGATTCCTCTCATTGTATGAGTTATTCTTCTTTCCTTACAATCTGTTCTGAAGCTCACTTATATGAATCTCACTCACATATATGGACCACATGCCCAGCTTCTCTCTTTCTCACTGTCGTTTTCCCTCTTTCGAATTCTGTCACTTTTTGTTCTCACTCTTTCTATCACTGTCTATTGTTCTCTGCCATCTTTACCCATTTCCTACTTTGCTCTCCCTAACCCCCCTGTCTCATATGCTCGGATAACAGAATACCTCACTCACTCCCTCACTCTCAGGGTTGGGAGGAGAGTGTGGACACGGCCTTGTCTCACCTCCTAAGGACCTGTCTGTCTCGCAGCCCTAAGGATCAGGACCTGTCTTCAGCATGCCCAAAAGGCACGGTCTGCCTGAAGAAGCACATCACCCTGCTGTGTGACCGCCTGGGCTAGGGGGGGCAGCTGTCCCTGGCCTCCGAGGCCAACGTACCCATACCAGTCATGATGCCAGGTGAGAGAGGGGAAGAGTGTGTGTGTGTCTCTCTCTCTCTCTCAATTTGCTATTTTTTCTCTCTCTCTGTATGAGAAAAAGCAGTTTCTCTTCATTAGTGTTCAGTCTAGCCTATGATGATACCGTTAACCCCTTCCTCTGAGAATGCCTAATGAATCCTGTCCCACTGAGGTGTGTGTGCACGCTCTGTCTGTTGTTCCAGTGTTAACCCCTGGCTGTGAGAATGCCTGGTAAACACTAGTCCCCTGGTAAAGTTGTTATGGTTGGAGAGAAGAGCACATGTCTCAATCATAGCCCTGTTTATGGCCTTCACACACTCTCAGGCCTACAGTGGTGTGTGTGCGCCTGACCACCACCCCCATGGGTCATGGTTCAAACAAAAATGTGTGTGTCTGAACATCATTAAGCAGGCCAAATACCTTTTTACCCCCACTCCTTTTATGCTTCTTCCTCCCTCTCTCTCTCTTCCTCCCTCCTCCCTCTCTCTCTCTCGTCCTCCCTCCTCTCTCTCTCTTCCTCCCTCCTCTCTCTCTCTCTCTCTCTTCCTCCCTCCTCTCTCTCTCTCTCTTCCTCCCTCTTCTCTCTCTCCCTCTTTCGTTTCTTCCTCCCTCCTCTCTCACTCTTCCTCCCTCCTCTCTCTTCCTCCCTCCTCTCTCTCTTCCTCCCTCCTCTCTCTCTCTTCCTCCCTCTTCTCTCTCTCTTCCTCCCTCCTCTCTCTCTTCCGCCCTCCTCTCTCTCTTCCTCGCTCCTCTCTCTCTTCCTCCCTCCTCTCTCTCTTCCTCGCTCCTCTCTCTCTTCCTCCCTCCTCTCTCTCTTCCTCCCTCCTCTCTCTCTTCCTCCCTCCTCTCTCACTCTTCCTCCCTCCTCTCTCTCTTCCTCCCTCCTCTCTCTCTCTTCCTCCCTCCTCTCTCTCTCTTCCTCCCTCCTCTCTCTCTCGTCCTCCCTCCTCTCTCTCTCTTCCTCCCTCCTCTATCTCTCTCTCTTCCTCCCTCCTCTCTCTCTTCCTCCCTCCTCTCTCTCTTCCTCCCTCCTCTCTCTCTCTTCCTCCCTCTTTCGTTTCTTCCTCCCTCCTCTCTCTCTCTTCCTCCCTCCTCTCTCTCTCTTCCTCCCTCCTCTCTCTCTTCCTCCATCCTCTCTCTCTCTTCCTCCCTCCTCTCTCTCTCTTCCTCCATCCTCTCTCACTCTTCCTCCCTCCTCTCTCTCTCTTCCCACCTCCTCTCTCACACTTCCTCCCTCCTCTCTCACTCTTCCTCCCTCCTCTCTCTCTCTTCCTCCCTCTTTCGTTTCTTCCTCCCTCCTCTCTCTCTTCCTCCCTCCTCTCTCTCTTCCTCCCTCCTCTCTCTCTCTTCCTCCCTCCTCTCTCACTCTTCCTCCCTCCTCTCTCTCTTCCTCCCTCCTCTCTCTCTCTTCCTCCCTCCTCTCTCTCTCTTCCTCCCTCCTCTCTCACTCTTCCTCCCTCCTCTCTCTCTCTTCCTCCCTCATCTCTCACTCTTCCTCCCTCCTCTCTCTCTTCCTCCCTCCTCTCTCACTCTTCCTCCCTCCTCTCTCTCTCTTCCTCCCTCATCTCTCACTCTTCCTCCCTCCTCTCTCTCTCTTCCTCCCTCCTCTCTCTCTCTTCCTCCCTCCTCTCTCTCTCTTCCTCCCTCATCTCTCACTCTTCCTCCCTCCTCTCTCTCTCTTCCTCCCTCCTCTCTCTCTCTTCCTCCCTCTTCTCTCTCTCTTCCTCCCTCTTTCGTTTCTTCCTCCCTCTTTCGTTTCTTCCTCCCTTTTACGTTTCTTCCTCCCTCCTCTCCCTCTCTTCCTCCCTCCTCTCTCACTCTTCCTCCCTCTTTCGTTTCTTCCTCTCTCCTCTCTCTCTTCCTCCCTCCTCTCTCTCTCTTCCTCCCTCCTCTCTCTCTTCCTCCCTCCTCTCTCACTTCCTCCCTCCTCTCTCTCTCGTCCTCCCTCCTCTCTCTCTCGTCCTCCCTCCTCTCTCTCTCTTCCTCCCTCCTCTATCTCTCTCTCTTCCTCCCTCCTCTCTCTCTTCCTCCCTCCTCTCTCTCTTCCTCCCTCCTCTCTCTCTCTTCCTCCCTCTTTCGTTTCTTCCTCCCTCCTCTCTCTCTCTTCCTCCCTCCTCTCTCTCTCTTCCTCCCTCCTCTCTCTCTTCCTCCATCCTCTCTCTCTCTTCCTCCCTCCTCTCTCTCTCTTCCTCCATCCTCTCTCACTCTTCCTCCCTCCTCTCTCTCTCTTCCCACCTCCTCTCTCACACTTCCTCCCTCCTCTCTCACTCTTCCTCCCTCCTCTCTCTCTCTTCCTCCCTCTTTCGTTTCTTCCTCCCTCCTCTCTCTCTTCCTCCCTCCTCTCTCTCTCTTCCTCCCTCCTCTCTCTCTCTTCCTCCCTCCTCTCTCACTCTTCCTCCCTCCTCTCTCTCTTCCTCCCTCCTCTCTCTCTCTTCCTCCCTCCTCTCTCTCTCTTCCTCCCTCCTCTCTCACTCTTCCTCCCTCCTCTCTCTCTCTTCCTCCCTCATCTCTCACTCTTCCTCCCTCCTCTCTCTCTCTTCCTCCCTCCTCTCTCTCTCTTCCTCCCTCCTCTCTCTCTCTTCCTCCCTCATCTCTCACTCTTCCTCCCTCCTCTCTCTCTCTTCCTCCCTCCTCTCTCTCTCTTCCTCCCTCTTCTCTCTCTCTTCCTCCCTCTTTCGTTTCTTCCTCCCTCTTTCGTTTCTTCCTCCCTTATACGTTTCTTCCTCCCTCCTCTCCCTCTCTTCCTCCCTCCTCTCTCACTCTTCCTCCCTCTTTCGTTTCTTCCTCTCTCCTCTCTCTCTTCCTCCCTCCTCTCTCTCTCTTCCTCCCTCCTCTCTCTCTTCCTCCCTCCTCTCTCTCTCTCTTCCTCTTTCATTTCTTCCTCCCTCCTCTCTCTCTCTTCCTCCCTCCTCTCTCTCTCTTCCTCCCTACTCTCTCTTTCTCCCCCTTGCCCCTCTTTAGCAGTCACCCCTCACACGTATAAGTGTGTTGATGACAAATCAACTCGGCCATTTCCCTTCAGTAGTTCTCTCCCTAGTTTCCACCCCATCAAACACAGCAGTTGATTAATGTGAGATGTTTAATATGATCTATGAGGACTGTTGATGGACACAGGGGCAGTATTGTGAAGAGGTAGGTAGCCACCAGACTAATGAATATGGATACAGTGGAGGGAGGAAATATTAACCATGGTTTTCCAGTTGAAAACCTCCAGCTTCGCAAATAGAAGAATTAGTTGCCTTATTGAGTGCTTTACGCATTCATGCTTTGGAGCTTATAATTAATTCACGAAATGGATATGTGTTCTTGACCAATGTAGAATACTTTGAGAGTTCTGGGATAATGTAGTTGTATGGTCGTTTGAACAAAAACATGTATTTTGATGTTGTTAAACTTGACATTGTCGTTAGGCTTACAGTACATAACGCTGTCATGGTAGTGGCATAGAAGCTAGGGTCGTTGATTAGTTATGGCAACTTATGCAGCTTATGCAGTAGCTTGGGACTGTTACAGTATGGATGTGTTTAGTAATCCAGAAAAGTCGCAATAGTGTGTTTTATTTGGGTGGTACTGGAGGGATCCCTTATATGATGTCCATCCAGGGTGTGTGTGTGTGTGTGTGTGTGTGTGTGTGTGTGTGTGTGTGTGTGTCAGAGTCCTGCACAGGTCAGTGTTTTGGAGCCACACCCGCTCCGCCCCGGCCATATCAATTCCAAGCCCTATCCGACATCAGGACAGATCTTTTCGCGACCTGACCCACCCGCAAAGTATTGTTCCGAGAGCCGATCCGTGACCCACCAAATTACATGCATTTATTCTAGTTGTTTTATTCTAGTTGTTTTCATGACTCGTAGTCCCCTTCCCTGCATGAATTGATTTTGTCTGCTTGTCTATTCAACATTTGTATAAAAGGAAACCATGCCATGAATTAAGAACGATAGGCTACCTTTTTGTTATCACAGTGTGATGCGTCACATTGATGACTCAAATCGCTTTAAAAATAATACCCTTCTAATTAGCCTTTTTACCTAACGAGAGCCTGTAAGCGACATAACAAAACAAGATCTTTATATTCAATATCGTTACGATAATCAAATAGTTTAAATGAAACTTAAATAAACAATTTGAATAGTGCATTCAGAAAGTATTCAGACCCCTCTCACTTTTTCCACATTTTGTAACGTTGCAGCCTGATTCTACAAAGGATTCAATTGTTTTTTTCCCTCATCAATCTACACACAATACCCCATCATGACAAAGCGAAAACCGGGATTTTAGATATGTTTGCAAATGTATTAAAAATAAAAAAGTGTTTTTTATTTTATTTATTTACATAAGTATTCAGACCCTTTGCTATGAGACTCTATTGAGCTCAGGTGCATCCTGTTTCCATTGATCATCCTTGAGATGTTTCTACAACTTGATTGGAGTCCACCTGTGTTAAATTCAATTGATTGAACATCATTTGGAAAGGCACACACCTGTCTATATAAGGTTGACAGTGCATGTCAGAGCAAAAACCAAGCCATGAAGTCAAAGGAATTGTCCGTAGAGCTCAGAGACAGGACTGTGTCGAGGCACAGATCTGGGGAAGGGTACCAAAAATGTCAGTGGCCTCTACCTTTTCATACTTTTCTTTTTTCATCTTGTCTTTTTTATTGTATTTTTTAAAAACTTTTTACCCCTTTTTCTCCCCAATATCGTGGTATCCAATTGGTAGTTACAGTCTTGTCCCATCGCTACAGGTGAAGATCGAGAGCCATGCGGCCGGCCAAACCCTCCCCAAACCTTGGAGTTTGCCAAAATGCACCCAAAAGGCTCTCTGACCGTGAGTAACAAGATTTTCTGGTCTGATGAAACCAAGATTGAACTATTTGGCCTGAATGTCAAGCATCTGTGGTTGAAAAAATAAAGGGGAACCAGGCACCGCTCATCACCTGGCCAATACCATCACTACAGTGAAGCATTGTGGTGGCAGCATCATGCTGTAGGGATGTTTTTCAGTGGCAGGGACTGGGAGACTAGTCAGGATCAAGGAAAAGATGAGCGGAGCAAAATACAGAGAGATCCTTGATTAAAACCTGCCTCAGAGCGCTCAGGACCTCAGACTGGGGCGAAGGTTCACCTTCCAACAGGACAACGACACTAAGCACACAGCCAAGACAACGCAGGAGTGGCTTCGGGACAAGTCTCTGAATGTCCTTGAGTGGCCCAGCCAGAGCCTGGACTTGAACCCGATATAATGTCTCTGGAGAGACCTGAAAATGGTGGTGCAGCAACACTCCCCACCCAACCTGACAGAGCTTGAGAGGATCTGCAGAGAAGAATGGAAGAAACTCCCCAAATACAGGTGTGCCAAGTTTTTAGCGTCATTCCCAGACGACTCAATGCTGTAATCACTGCCGAATGTGCTTCAACAAAGTAAAGTAAAAAGTAAAAGGTCTGAATACTTCTGTAAATGTAATATTTCGGTTTTTTATTTATAAGACATTTGCAAAAAAAATTGTTTTGTTTTGTCATTATTGGGTATTGTGTATACATCGAAAAAACAATATAATTAATTTCAGAATGAGGCTGTAACGTACCAAAATGTGAAACTGTGAAGGGGTCTGAATACTTTCCGAATGCACAGTAGGCTGCAAAAATAAGCTACAATTATTTAATAGGCTATTAAAGGCATATTTACATTTTTACCAGCTGCACCGGTTCTCTCTTTATATGGCTAATAATTAACTGATATTTAATTGAATTATCATAAACAAATATCTGCTTGCACTTTTTGCCAGCTGTGTATCCATCTACCGGGTTGTTGTCCTTCCAAACCGGGGATTTCACTCACACAGCACCTGTTTCCACGATGGTGTAGCCTATTCCCCCATCATAACCTTCCTTTTTATTTCTCCAGTTAGGCCTACGTTACCCATTTTCGCGTGAGCTAGGTTAGCCAGAGAAAGTCAGCTTGTCAACTTGTCGTTGCCTATTCTCATGTGGAGGGAGGGAATATAATCTCTGCGTTTAGACAAAATTAGAATGTTTCAGCACCACACAAATAATGGACAGTTCCCTGCTCCACACACTCTCAATACGTTCATGGATGGAAGCCTCGCCGCTCAGAGAATGAAATTCGCAACATAATGTAACACAACAAGCTCATGGGTTTGTAAAAATTGTAGGCCTTATTATCTGGATTTAAAAAGTTTCTGACCAGCAATATAATTGTTCAATCAATGTTTTCATTCCACCCGCCAGCTGATTTGATTTATTTTCAATGTTTTTTGTTTTTTTTGTGGCGTGTGTCCGACCTGATGCAGGATTCTAGTGTGTGTGTGTGTGTGTGTGTGTGTGTGTGTGTCGAGTATTGAGCTGACAGGATTCATGTCGTTCGGTCTCTCTCCTTTCGGCGTTGTTCTGCTGCCAAAACACACACACACACACACACACACACACACACACACACACACACACACACACACACACACACACACACACACACACACACACACACACACACACACACACACACACACACAGAGAGTCAGGCGACTCCTGTATGACCAAAGCCCTGTCACTCTTTATGTAAACAGTAATTTGTTAAAAACCCCAAAGATGTTGCTTTTTCAATTGGCTGTAAACGCAAAAGTTGTTTACGTTTCCAACAACACCGGCGGCAACCGGAGACTGCGCACACACACACACACACACACACACACACACACACACACACACACACACACACACACACACACACACACACACGCACAACAAACCCCTTTTCATGGCCTTGCAGTACACCCTATTCCAGGCGTTGTATAAAAGTGGATGGATGGGACTTTGGGTGATCTTCCCACTACCAATGCTGCGTGGGACCTGACAGTTGAAAAAACACACACAGTACACAGACACAAACGTACAGTACTCCCTGATATATAGCCTATTTGTGCTTATACTTGTGACTGAAGGATATACAGAATATTTGATCTCTTATGACACACACGCGTACTCCTGTCGTTCTCCTCATCTCTCCCTCTCACCCCTCACCCTCTCCTCACCTGACCCTGTGTCTCGCTCTGATGACATCACCTGGGCGGCCTGCTGAGACTCTGGTTTTAACAGCTGCTCTTGGCCCTTGCTCTCTCTCTCACATACACATGCATGAACACGTGCACACACACACACCCTGTCAGCAGCACCTGATGGTATCATTTCAGTCAGTACTGTTTATCACATGGCTTTCATTACTCCTAGAACTGTTAGCTTTGCTCTGTCATTAGGTCAAATGTTGGGCTGCTTTACAGTTTGGTGTTGTGGATGTAATGTTGCTCTCTCCTATTTATCTCTCTGTTTCTCTGTCTTTCTTGTTTACTCTCTCCATGTCTTTGTCAGCAAAGCTTTAGTTCTCTCTACTTGAGGTTCATCATAGAATGAACTAGATGTTGTGGCCTTCTTGTTTTGTGTGTTTTCACTGTACATCTATTTCAGTGTGTGTGTGTGCATGCATGTGTTTATACATATCTTCTCTTTCCCACCACAGAAGAAGATTGATACCTCTGCGTCCACACACACACACACACCACAGTTCCACTTCCTGATTTATCACGTTTTATATGGAACTTCCAGTCTCCACTCCACATTGGGCAGGAAAAACACAGGCTGAGGAACACGCCTCCTTTAGGGAACACATCCAACCCCCCATCATGTTTTCACATTAGTCAGAGACTTATGCATGCTCTATCGCTCTCTCTCACTCTTTCTCTCCCTATATCTTTCTCTCCTTCTCTCTCGCTCGCTCTTTCTGTCTCTCTCTTTCTCGCTCTTTCTGTCTCTCTCTCCCTTGCTCTTTCTTTCTCTCTCTCATCTTTCTCGCTCTCTCTCACTCATTCTCACTTTCTCCCTATCTTTCTCTCTCCTCTCTCGATCGCTCTTTCTGTCTCTCTCTCTCGCTCTTTCTTTCTCTCTCTCTCGCTCTTTCTGTCTCTCTCTCTCTCACTCTTTCTTTCTCTCTCTCGCTCTCTTTCTCTTTCTATCTTCCTCTCTCTCCTTCTTTTGTTTTCTCTCTCCTCTTTTTCTCTTTTCTTTTGCTCTTTCTCTCCTTCTCTCGCTCTTCTCTTTTTCTCACCCTGTCTTTTGTTCTCTCTCTCTCTCTCTCTCTCTCTCTCTCTCTCTCTCTCTCAATTCAATTAGCTTTTTAGGCATGACATAACAATGCACATATTGCCAAAGCTTACTTTGGAGATGCATAATATTAATCAATAGTGTCAACGGGACAACAGTAACAACAATAATCAAGGGTCAAAATAACCATGTGTTGAACAATAACAGAGGCATAGAGGACATGTGCAGGTTGGTTGGTCTGTCAGACACTGTCCCTCATCTTATGGCAGGCAGCAATGTAGTTTGCTGCCAATCCACAGCTCTCTGCATCCTCACCAACAGGACAGGTAGCCTACTCTCATCAGAGAGGTCTTTGGAGCCTTGAATAAGGGTTTCAAATTTGGTGAAATGACACTCTCTAATTGTATTTTTTTTATTTTTTTTATTTTTTTAACATATTGTCAGGAAATGCAGCTCTGTCTCATCTCTGTTTCGGGTTCTGCTGTGGTCTCTCTCTCTCCAAACTAGTCAAACTCCCCTCTCCTTGCTATGTGTTGAATACATTAGCTACTCGGCTGGAACCAGGCGTTTTTGGCAACAGTTCGGAGATCTTGAACGTTCCCCCTCTGAATATATTTGCAGTGGAGAAAAACCATATGTTGTGATAAAGTGAATGCCAGGGGAATGTGATTGTGATGTACTACTGGGGTGCAGGGTTGTTGACGGGATGCTATGCAAGCAGGCTTTGAGGTGTGTGTGTGTGCGTGCATGATGGGGGATAGGGGGTGTTGTTGTGTCTGACTGTATTCTGTATGTATTTATGTATTTAAGTGTGTGTTCTCTCCCAGAATCTCCTCTCCTATGAACATCTCTAATTAACACTCTAGAAATGGAAGCTTTTTGGGCCTAAAATACCCCCCCCCCCCCCCCCCCCCCAAAGTTCCAAGTCCACTGAGAATACCTTTGTTCCTATATCCAAATCTGTCTTTGGGAGCCATTTCTGATGGCGGAAACAGATGTATCTTGTCTTGTGTTTGAAGCCTCCTTTCTCAGCTGTTTTGGGAGGATTTCAGTTATGCCTTGTGGTTAGGAGATCTATTCCTGTAGGACTTAAAGAGAGGGGAGAGATGTTGAAGTGGAGAGCAGAGCTACTATCACTGAATGAATGGGATCTTCTCTGCTAGCTAAAGCTCTACTTAATACTCAACTACTTAAAGCGGTTAGAAATTCCTAGGCTAAACCCCATTTAGAGAGCGCTGTCTCTGTATGTCTCCGTCTGCCTCACTCTCTCTTTCTCTGTGCGCGTGCATACGTGAACGTGTGTGTGTGTGTGTGTGTGTGTGTGTGTGTGTGTGTGTGTGTGTGTGTGTGTGTGTGCGCGCACGCATTATCAAATTTGGCAATGTGTGTGTGTGTGGCCATATCTCTCTCATTGCCCAACAGTATAACCATAAAACCTTTAATCGTCTTTTCCAACGATCTCCCTCCTCTCCTTACTTTTACAATGTTGACATCTTAAAGAGTGGAGAAAAAAGCCTTGGTGTTGACTTTGTGGTTGGGACAGGGTTAGGCTGTAAAAGTAGATCAGGTGTCTGTTTGATTTACAGCTGTTTGATTTTGGACTTCAAAACCAGGAGGTGCACTTCCTTCTGGGCTGGGGAGAAAGAAGGACTACTAGAGATCATATCACAAGCAAACAATTTGCAAGATTTGAGACCAAACCACAACCAAATGATCTTCTGAACCACTACACAACACAACGGTCTAACACATTCAAACCACAACCAACGGTGGTTTGGTGCATGCTCTAGTTCTTTTGACCACAACCAACGGTGGTTTGGTACATGCTCTAGTTCTTTTGACCACAACCAACGGTGGTTTGGTACATGCTCTAGTTCTTTTGACCACAACCAACGGTGGTTTGGTACATGCTCTAGTTCTTTTGACCACAACCAAATGGTTCCGTAGATAAAACCATAAAATAAAACCGTCTACTGAAATTGAACAGCAACAACGGTCCAGCAGTGAATTGAATATACTGTAGACCAAACCACGACCAAACGTTTCAGAACAAAGACCAAACTAAACCGCTACCAAACGTTTTAGAACAGAGACCAAACTAAACCATGACCAAACGTTTTAGAACAGAGACCAAACTCAACCACGACCAAACGATTTACAACAGAGACCAAACTAAACCACGACCAAACGTTTTAGAACAGAGACCTAACTAAACCACGACCAAACGATTTAGAACAGAGACCAAACTCAACCACGACCAAACGTTTTAGAACAGAGACCAAACTCAACCACGACCAAACGTTTTAGAACAGAGACCAAACTAAACCACGACCAAACGTTTCAGAACAAAGACCAAACTAAACCATGACCAAACGTTTTAGAACAGAGACCAAACTAAACCGCTACCAAACGTTTTAGAACAGAGACCAAACTAAACCACGACCAAACGTTTTAGAACAGAGACCAAACTCAACCACGACCAAACGATTTACAACAGAGACCAAACTAAACCACGACCAAACGTTTTAGAACAGAGACCAAACTAAACCACGACCAAACGTTTTAGAACAGAGACCAAACCAAACCACGACCAACCGGTCCAGCAGTTCTAACCGATCTATTTGCTCTTCTAAGTACAATCACACGTGTTACTGGAGGAGACCAAACTCGACCACATCCTGACAGAGCGGTTTGGACCATAACTAACTAACCATAACTAACCCGGTCTCCCAGACCAAAACATCTTTCATATCCCAGTATTTGTGACAGTGTGCAGCTCCATACTACAGTCTGAGAGAGGGCTGCCTGGCTTGTCTCCCCAGCTAAAGAGCTCAGTTTCAGGCTAAAGGGGGTCCAGAGGTGGGGGCCCTTTCCTTAACATGTGTTGATGTATGGCTGGGCAGAGGTTAAGACACACACTACCCTTGTCCCCACACACGACCCCTCTCTCTCTGCACACACACACTACCCTTGTTCACACACACACACACACACACACCGCCACTGTCCGAAATTGCAAGACAGCGCAAAAAGACAAGCTTAGAAAAACACCTGCCCAATTAAAGTCTGGCGTATCCAATTTCAAACAAGCCCATGGCCAGGAAGAGGGAGAAAAAACTGAGGCTGCCTGTTGCCTTTCAGCTTGGAGTAACCCCATGGGCCATCCTAGCCAATTGGCCTCACTAAACAGAACAAGATTGGCTTTATAGCATAGGATAAATATTAGACAGGGATTAGGGTAATCTGCCAAGAGGTAGAGGGCATTTTAAATAAACACACACACATATGAACGCTTGCACACTTAACCACATACCCAGACTTAACACACACACGTTCGTACACACCACCGCCAGCTCAGACGGTGTGTTTTGAGGATGTAAAATGAAAGTGGCATGAAAAATGAAACAAGCCCTAGGGATTGGGGGATAGACGGAGAGGTGGAGGAGGTAGAGCGGGGAGGAGAGGAGAAGCGAGGAGAGACAAGGGGTCTGATTCATAGACCCTAGGAGGTCCCAAATTCCTGTTCATCCTTGGTATTGAAGAGGCGATAGATACTCTTGGAAGGGGTCTCACTCTGACACCCCCAGCGCACACAACACATAGGCAACACCTACATGCCCACATACATACAAACACATTCCATCAACACCTGCACACACACACACACACACACGATAATATTGACATTTGTAGGCCCTGGTAGAAGATGAAGTTCTTACATAACCACATCTGACAATTACTGAGACTTTGTCACTTGAAAAAGGGCAGCTAAAGAGGAACACTTTTATTACACATTTGATACATGTTACGGCCAAATCCTAACTTGATACTCCAGAGAGATATTTGACACACAGGTTTGAGTTGTATGTACATTTAGTGTACAAAACATTAGGAACACCTTCCTAATATTGACTTGCACCCCCTTTTGCCCTCAGAACAGCCTCAATTCATCAGGGTATGGACTGCAAGGTGTCGAAAGTGTTCCACAGGGATGCTGGCCCATGTTGACTCCAATGCTTCCCACAGTCCCAAGTTAGCTGGATGACCTTTGGGTGGTGGACCATTCTTGATACACACAGGAAACTGTTGAGCGTGAAAAACTCAGCAGCGTTGCAGTTCTTGACACACTCAAACCGGTGCGTCTGCACCTACTACCATACCCCGTTCAATGGCACTTCAATATTTTGTCTTGCTCATTCACCCTCTGAATGGCACACACACAATCCACACATACAGAATACACACATACACAAGATCAAAATCGTTATAAAGCAATTATCAGACTCCTCTTTGAATTGGTATATTTCTCCAAAACACAGTTGTCCTGAGTCTGCACAGACCTGCCAGGACCTTGGATCATTGGAGACACTCAAGTTTTTTAATCCCGTATCTCTCAACACATTCAATAAAATAGACATGGCCTCTAAACCTTCCAGCTGCCTACTGGACCCTATTCAAGCTAAACTACTGAAAGAGCTATTTCCTGTGCTTGGCCCTCCTATGTTGAACAAAATAAACGGTTCCCTCTCTTCCGGATGTGTACCAAACTCACTAAAAGTGGCAGGAATAAAGCCTCTCCTGAAAAAGCCAAACCTTGTCCAAGAAGTGTTTTTTAACTGTCGGCCTATATCGAATCTCCCATTCCTCTCAGAAATATTAGGAAAAAAAATTTGCAGAGGAACTCACTGCCTTCCTGAAGACAAATAATGTATACAAAACACACCAGTCTGGTTTTAGACCCCATCATAGTACTGAGACTGGGATCGTGGAGGTGGTAAATTACCTTGTAATGGTGTCAGACCAAGGCTCTGCATCTGTCCTCGTGCTCCTAGACCTTAGTGCTGCTTTTGACACCTTTTGACACCATCAATCACCACATTCTTTTGGAGAGATTGGAAACCCAAATTTGGTCTACACGGACAAGTTCTTGCCTGATTTAAATCTTGGAGCAGCAGGTAGCCTAGTGGGCAGAGCATTGGGCAGGTAACCGAAAGGTTGCTAGATCGAATCCCCGAGCTGACAAGGTAAAAATCTGTCGTTCTGCCCCTAAACAAGGCAGTTAACCCACTGTTCCTAGGCCGTCATTGTAAATAAGAATTTGTTCTTAACTGACTTGCCTAGTTAAATAAATGTTTTATTAATTATCTGTATATCTGTGTATGGAAAGATATCAGTTTTTGTCTGTGGATGGTTTGTCCTCTGACAAATCAATGGTACGTTTCGGTGTTCCTCAAGGTTCCGTTTTAGGACCACTATTGTTTTCACTATATATTTGACCTCTTGGTGATGTCATTTGGTAAAACAATTTTCAACTTTTGCTGCTATGTGGACGGCAATTACATTTCAATGAAACATGGTCAAGCCCCAAAATTGCCTACCCTGGAAGCCTGTGTTTCAGACATAAGGAAGTGGCACATTTTTTACTTTAAATTCAATACATAGATTCTAGTTCCCAAGAAACAAAGAAATCTGCTGTTTGATCTGACAATTAATCTTGGTTGTTGTACAGTCATCTCAAATGAAACTGTGAAGACCTCAGCGTTACTCTGGACCCTGATCTCTCTTTTGATGAACCTATCAGTAATACTTCAATGGCAGCTTTTTTCCCATCTTCGTAACATTGAAAAAATCTGAAATGTTTTGTCCCCAAAAGAATTTGCTAAAAAAAAAAAAAAAAAAAAAAAAAGAAGAAATCTAAATTAGATTACTGCAATGCTCTACTCTCCAGCCACCCAGCTAAAGCACTAAATAAACTTCAGTTAATGCTAAATACGTCTGATATAATCTGATATAATCTTGACTACAACCAAAACATTTGATCATATTACTCAAGTGCTAGCATCTCTACACTGGCTTCCTGTTCAGGCTAGGGTTGATTTCAAGGTTTTACTGCTAACCTACAAAGCATTACATGGATCTGCTCCTACCTATCTCTCCGATTTGGTTCTGCCATACATACCTACACATACGCTACTGTCACAGGACACAGGCCTCCTTATTGTCCCTAGAATTTCTAAGCAAACAGCTAGAGGCAGGGCTTTCTCCTATAGAGCTCAATTTTGATGGAATGGTCTGCCTATCCATGTGAAAGATACATACTCGGTCTCGGTTTTAGTTCTTCCTAGCCACCGTGCGTCTACATCTGTATTGCTTGCTGTTGGGGTTTTAGGCTGGGTTCCTGTATAAGCACTTTGTGACATCTGCTGATGTAAAAAGGTTTTTATAAATATATTTGATTTGATGTCTCAAGGCTTAATAATCCCATTCATCTAAACTGATTGAAGTGGATTTAACAAGTGACATAAATAATGGATCAAAGCTTTCACCTGGATTCACCTGGTCAGTCTGTTATGGAAAGAGCATAATGTTCACTCATTGTATATCTCATGATAGGATTCAGTCTCTGTGATTGGTTGTTGATCATGCTCTTCTTCCTGTAACTCAGGGGGCTGTGAGCCAATCGCGGAGGCTGTTGCGGACCTGGAGGAGCCGCCCCTGCAACAGGAGTCTGCCACCTAGTTCATCAAAAAGAAACAGCTGTCTAAGAAAGTCGAGACCAAGACAGGTCAGTCAGGGGATGGACACAAACAAACTCAGACCCTGTGTGTGGAAATCTCATCCTTAGCTTGTGATTCACCCTCCTTTAGCTCGTACAGTACAGTATATGACTGGTTTCATGTCTGCTGGGGCTGTTCTTATGCTGTGTTGAGATCGTGCTGATGCTCTTCTCATATTAGGCTCACACTGAGCTCAAGCTCTGTTCGGTGTCTTTCTTTCTCTCTTCCATCTGGTTCTACTCTCCTCCCTCCCTCCCTCCCTGATTGGATGTAATAGCTGGCGAATTGCAATTTTTCCGGTCATTATCAAAGTTTTGATTTTTTTTGGGGGGGGGGGGGGGGGGGGGGCTCCAAGTAGTTTTTTAATCAAATGAGTTAAAGCTGTAGTTGGACTGACTGCTGTAACTGAGGAGGAAAAGGCATAGTGTTTTCCACCCTCAGAATGGGACGTTTTTTTCTGTTTGATTTCCAAACATAATTTGTCGTGTGTGTGTGTGTGTGTGTGTGTGTGTGTGTGTCTCAGATAAACAATCATCAGTCCTAGACAGACAGAAGGGAATTCCGTATTAAATTCCCATGTTGAGGAAACAGAGACTTAATTAAATAAATGAATGCAACAGACTGACAGCTCCTTCTGTAGCTGATGGATGTGAGAGGGACAGACTGCTACACACGGCTCTTTCTCCACTTAGACACTCCTGGTTTGAATTGAGCACAAATCCATGTTTGTCTTTTCTAAGATGAAGTTGGAGGGCTGTGAGGAGCACTAAACATGAGTGGTTAGAAGTGAGCAGATGTGTGTGTTATGTCGGCAGTCCATGACCCTTTTTGTGTGGTTAATCCACCCAGGCGTTGCCGCTAATGAGCTGAGCCCCACTGAGGAGGTGTGGGAGACACAGACGGGCGACGCTTGGGGATCGTTAAGAACACACGCATACACACTCAGACACACACACACACTTCCTCTACATAAAGCCCACACACATACTCTGGGTACATGCATTTACATCAATAGGCTCGATCACACCCAGATACAATTGAACAACATACATTCTTTTTCAGACCTCTAGATCAAATGCCCGCCACGTGCACACAAAAGGCAATTAAAAATCCATTCCGCAAGCCAATTGAAAGAACCAGAACAAAAACACAGGAAAAACAAACAAACAAAATATGTGTATTTCCCCTGTTAACCCTAATGGAGAGAATACCTCACAGACCACCACTCAACACACTGAGGTAAGACTCTGTGAAGTGTGTTACACCATGAGTTGTATTGGGTAGGCCATGTGATGGCTTTTCATGTATATGACTTAAGCCTTCCGCATGCTTCGGTTCCGAACGAGTGTGCTTGCATACTCCCTCAAAAGACCTTCGCTTGAAAAAGGAGAAAAAAGCGTCAATGTTGAGACCCTGTAGTCAATATACACTTCCTCAAAAAAGTCTGAATTATTCTAAGAACTCAAGAAACCTGTAATTAATTTTGACATTTTTGTCGGAGATCTTAGTCGAGCAATTTTACATCTAACTAAGATGTTTGGTGCAGTATTTCCCAAGTGAAAAAATGTGCATGAAAACAATTTGTCTTGTTGAATGACAACAAGCACATTGAAGAATCCCTACTGTTGACCAATCACTGACAAATTGGCGTAGACTTCGGCTTGCCTTGAGAGAAAAAATGTGTGTGTACGAACAGCCGGAAAAAAAACATTTACGAAGACCAAAGACCAAAACATAACAAACTGTTCTGAACCGTTTCGGATGAGAAGCCATGCGGACGCCTTTTCAAAAGAGCAGTGAGATGGATTGTTCCCTTTCTAGAGTCATTTAGGGAGAGTGGCACACTGAAGTGAGTGATGGTCAGGCTCTATCGAGGATGCCTGTTGTGGCGCAACCAATCTGGCCTCTATGGGAATCAAATCAAACTTTATTTAGTGCATTTAAATTGGCGAAACACTACATTAAAGCAATAAATGACAAAAGGGAAAGCGAACAGGAAGCCGCAAAGGGGATAAATAAGGCCCGACTAAAATGGTGTCTGCTCATCTTACCTGACAGGGCAAGCTGTTCCATAACCGAGGGGCTTCAATAGGGAACTCTCCGCCCCCCTGCCTTGGTTCTGTATCTAGGTACAAACAGACATGCTCCTTGGGAGCGAACATCAATGGGTTGTATGGGTTGTATGACATCAATGGGTTGTATGGAACAAGCATGTCTGTCAGATAACAGGGGGCAAGGCATGCAGTGCTTTAAAAGTTAAGAGTAAGATTTTAAAATCAGACCGATACTTTACAGGTAGCCAGTGTATGGCAGATACAACTTTGTGCCTTCTTGTGTTGGTTAAAATGAGAGCTGTAGTGTTCTGTACAAGTTGTACGCTTTTAATAGTAGAGTCTGAGCAGCAGGAAAGGAGGGCATTACAATAGTCTAATCTATTAGATGAAACAAATGCATGGACCAATATCTTGTCGTCTGGTTGAGAGATGAAGTGTCTAATCCTGTAAATGTTCCTGAGATGAAAGTATGTCAGCTGGAACGCTGTAAAAAAGTACATAAACAATCCCAAGACAGCACCTCCTGGAGTCAACTTAAACCAGCCAAAGCCAAACTGAACTTGGACTATACTCGGGAGATAAAAAATACATCTTTACTGAACAGAAATACCATGAGTATAGCAATAGCCCTAGTAGATTGCTTGCTTACCAATTTAACAAAAAGAGTAGTCATGTCCAAATAAGATACATATAACTTTTCATGATTTTTACTGCAAACTATATACTTCTGAGAGAAAACATACGAATGCAGAACACAATTCCTTCCTGGAGGGAATCTCGCTACCAAAACTATCTCAACTCCCCCTTCACTCCTGAGGAGGTCCTGGAGGAAATTATCTCCATGCCATCTAACAAGTCCCCAGGCCCAGATGGATTTCCCAGAGTGTTCTACAAAGCTTTTTGGCCCCAGCTCAGCCCTATCTTCATGCCAATGCTGGGTGATTTTTGCAAAAACGGAGCTGTCCCAGACTCTACGTACACAGCCCACATTACAGTGTTGCTCAAAAAAGATAAGGACCCTCTATCCTGCTCGTCCTTCCGGCCCATAAGCTTGTTGGATTTCCACTACAAAATAATTACCAAATTGCTCGCCAAAACACTATGGCAGATTCCCTTTGGGACGTGGCACAAGACAAGGATGCTCGCTGTCCCCCTGCTCTACTTGTTGGGGCGGATAAGGAGCAATACAAGTTTTATGGGGGTTTCTGCAGGTGGCCTGCAGCACAAGATTTCGCTCTACGCGGATGATGTCTACATATCCAACCCGGAGAAATCCCTCCTGTTTTAGACACAATTGCTCAGGATTGCAATATAAGATACATTTGAAAAATCCACTGTTTGCTCTCTCAATATTACACTCAACAGCTCTATGAAGACACTCTGTCCGTTCCATTGGAAGACACAAAGGTTTCAATACCTTGGGATCTTTGTAACACCAGATCTGAATCCTTTTCAAGGAAAATTATCTCCCACTCCTGGATCGAATCAAGAACGATCTCCAAACTTGGATCTTAGTCAGAAGAATCAATGTTATCCGTATGAACATCCTCCTTAGATTTAACTATTTATTTCAGATGCTCCCATGCTATCTCCCAATTTCCTTTTTCAAAACAACTAACCAAAGCATCACCAAATTTATATGGGGCAATAAAAAACCTAGGATCAAGTTCTCCACTCTATCGAAACCTGAATCTAAGGGTGGTCTTGCCCTTCCCTCCCTTCAATTGTACTACTGGTCTGCCCAAATCTGCAACATGCTAACAAGACTCAATGTGGATTCAGATAGAAGCCCAATCCTGTGGTTCATTGTCCCTCAATTATATTCATTAATAACTTTAGTGAAGTGGGCAACATAGCCAAAACCTTTGTGATTTACAGCACCCTACTAGCGGAGGGACTGTAAGAAATACCTTGGCATTTCCTCCCAAATATGTTCTCACTCGCCTATAGTATGCAACCCAGACTTGCCAAAAGCCCTAAGTGATGCCAACTTTAATCTTTGGCATCCTCTAGGGATCAGGACCTTTTCAGACCTGTTTCATCAGCAAGCCACTACACTGAAATCCTTTCAAGAGCTCTGCAGTGAATTCATTTGGCCAAGATCCATTTTTTTAATGTATATCTTCAAATTAGACACGTCGTTTCCTCATCATTTACTTCCAAGGGGAGGTTTAGAGCTGAATGAAGTTGAGACCCTTCCTGCTACACCACAATCCATCAAAGATTAAATCTAAATCTAAATCTTTCTGAGAAAGGAGGCTCCTCCTTTACTCCTTTAAAAATAATCTGGGAAAAGGACCTTGGTCTGACTATCAGTGATGAGTTATGGGCGGAGGTTTGCGACAGGGTATACTGCTCCTCTACTAATGTAAAAATGAAAGAATCAGATTACACATGTTTGTGCAAATTTTATTACACCCCAATGAGACTCCATAGAATGAGCACAGAAATGTCTCCTGATTGTAAAAGATGTACCTCTGAAAGTGGAACCTATATGCATGTATTTTGGAGCTGTAGAGAGATTGCCAGATTCCGGCAATCTATACATACTGCTGCACAGAAAATACTAGATGTGCAGTTTGATATGACCCCGTGTATCTGTCTTCTTAATGCCCAGCAGGACTTTGTTCTTGATCCTGACAGAGAAAATGTGTTTATGACTATTACATACTTTGCTAAGAAATGTATTATTCTATTGTGGGCCTCTAATACCCCTCCTACATTTAAAATGTGGATTGACCAGGTTGTTGACTTTCTCCCTCTTGAAAAGCTCACTTATGACCTCCACAAGAGACAGCCCAAGTTTGATAGACTCTGGTCACTACTCAACTACATTTCAAATTGGACAGAGTGAATGGGGTGATTAGGGAAATGAGCAGAGAAACATGTTGTGTAAGGTGCTGTAAAAACGAATGATTTGCTCGTCGTCTACGCCAAAGCTGGAAATAGCTAATAAGAACGGTGATAGTGCTGCTGCAAGTTTGTTTTGTTTTATATTTCATTTCATCATATTATTTACGTCTGCCACATCTGTGAATGTGGAAAGTGTTTTGTTTGGATGATTGAAAAACAAGAAAACTTATCAAACATTTACATTTAAAAAAAGAATGTGTAATTGTCTTAGTGATGCAACCTGATTCATGTCTTGCTCCAGTCTGAATTATTCTCCTCTCTTTTGAATCCTATCTGCTCCAAACAACCTACTAACCAGACCCCCATATCATACCCTGCTCCAGGGGTGGGTGGGCTGCCTGGGGTTTACCACCGGCAATGGATATCTGTCTGTCTGAACGTCCTGTGGGCTTTATAGCCCACCTGAGGGGCGTGTGTCTCTCTCTCTGTCTCTCTCTCTCTGTCTCTCTGTCTCTGTCTCTGTCTCTGTCTCTGTCTCTGTCTCTGTCTCTGTCTCTCTCTCTCTCTCTCTCTCTCTCTCTCTCTC
Source organism: Oncorhynchus mykiss (assembly GCF_013265735.2). Classification (NCBI taxonomy): domain Eukaryota; kingdom Metazoa; phylum Chordata; class Actinopteri; order Salmoniformes; family Salmonidae; genus Oncorhynchus; species Oncorhynchus mykiss. The sequence goes on along the minus strand of NC_048566.1, from coordinate 31,469,362 downwards.
TCTCTCTCTCTCTCTCTCTCTCTCTCTCTGTGCCTCCCCTGTCCTCCCACTGTCAAACGTCATAAAAACAGAAAACGGAAATAATCCCTAATTAGTTTTGTTTGTAATGGAAATCTTCAGAGGAGGGAACTGTGTGGTTTGGGCCTAGAGAGAGAGAGAGAGAGAGAGAGAGAGAGTGGGCGCTCTGTCCAGGCATGTCCCTCTTACAACCAAACCACCACCCATCAGGGAGTGTGGGAGAGAGGTGGAAAGAGAAGGACATCCAAACCAATTTACATATATGAACTCATAGAGAGAATTTCCAGAACGGTGGGGTTACACGGCACACAACACACAGCACACAGGCGACAGCAGAAGGGGCTAAATGAACAAATCAACTTTACACCTCTATACCTCCCTCCTTCACCGTAGACAAACCACACACACACCTTCTACCTGTGGCAGACTTAAAGGTAATTAGACTCCAACCAACCCCTCTGTTAGGGTGCATGGGAGCCAGGAAGCACCTCTAGTACAGTTGAAAGGCTTCAAAAGGTGTCTTGGATAGAACTGTGTCGCTGCTCGCTCTCCTTCTCTTCTCTAGCGGCCTGGATGAAAGGGAGATGAAAGGGAGAGTGTCTCCTCTCTTCTTTCCTCCGAACCCCCCACGGCCCACCTGGGATCACAGGGACGCCACCTATACCAGACACACACACACACAGTTTAGAGACAGAGAGGCATTGGGCCCCGTTCAATCAAAACTGCTAACAGAGTGTATGGTAGCTGAGACACAGATACATGAAAAGAGGAATGATGCTGACTGTGTTCCTGGAAGACTGGGTTCATTTCAATGATCAGTCCCGGTCTACAGTGACATGTCACCAACATGCCCTCTCAACTTTCACTGAAGCAGTACTTTATTAAACAGTGGATCACTGAAAGTCTCTCTCTCCCTTTATTTCCTTATTCCCTCCATCATGGCCTGGAGGAGGAGGGCTGTGTGTTTATAAGGTCACTTCCTCTGAGGGCTCAGCCCAAACCCAATTACCCACCCCCCCTCGCCCGAGTCAGTCTCCGGTCAGCAGCCACACAATACAGCTATTATCCATTAGCCATTAGCATCATCCCAATTCACATGCCTCTACTGCTGCCTCAGACCTCACCATTCAATTACCTTACTGTCATCTAGAAGCTACCAGCTACCGCAAATACAGGGCCACGAGGTTTGTTCCATTAGCCCCATATTATTAGCCTTCTGCTGACATTACTCTCCTATTACTCAGAAGCAGGAGCAGCGACTGTGTCTTCTACAGCCAGACATTGACTGTTCCCCTCATACTACAAGCCCTGTAACAGTTTTCCTCATCCCCTCACTGTGTCTCCACGGCTGTGACCAAAGTATATGACCCATGGCTCACTGCTCGGCATGGGGGGGCCAAACGCTTGTGCAGACAGCTTTCTGGAAAGGGGGGGTGTGTGTGTGTGTGTGTGTGTGTGTGTGTGTGTGTGTGTGTGTGTGTGTGGGCAGGCGTATTTGGAAGCGGGAATTTGGGTCTGTTTTATGCTTGTATTTTTAATAATGGGGGCTGAGTAGGGAATAGAGAGGCCTTCGATGCCAGACCCCCACGTCATACACACACAAACACACCTTCCCATCTGTGAAGACTCTTAGAGATAAAGTGTGTGTTTTGTCCAAGTGTAAGTGTGTTTATGCTATGTGTGAGCATGTGTAAACTCAGGAGCAGCATCGCCTGTGTAGTGGGGGTCAGAGAGCGAGCCCAGGGGCTGCTGGAAGCATCCACGCTTTGGGATAGAACAGGATACCGACCACCTGAGTGGCACAGTGGTCTAAGGCACTGCATCGTAGCGCTAGCTGTGCCACTAGAGATTATGGGTTGGAGTCCAAGCTCTGTCGCATCCGGCCGCGACCGGGAGACCCATGGGTCGGCGCACAATTGGCCCAGCGTCATCTGGGTTAGGGGAGGGTTTGGCCGGCAGGGATGTCCTTGTCCCATCGCGCACTAGCAACTCCTGTGGCGGGCCGGGAGCCGTGCATGCTGACACGGTCGCCAGGTGCACGGTGTTCCCTCCGACACATTGGTGCGGCTGGCTTCCCGGGCTAAGTGGGCATTGTGTCAAGAAGCAGTGCGGCTTGGTTGGGTCGCACGGCTCTCGACCTTTGCCTCTCCCAAGTCCGTAAGGAAGTTGAAGCGATGAGACAAGACTGTAACTACCAATTGGATCCCACGAAATTGGGGAGGAAAAAAGAAGATACCAACTTTTTCATGGTGTCTGTCTCTCTGTCTGTGTCCGACTGTCTGTCTGCGTCCACAACCACTAGACTGTAACACCCGTATGTCATCCGTATGTCAGTATATTCGTCAACAGATGATGTTTGTGATTGTACAACCATCTATAGTGTCTTTTTACATTGTGTAAGCCTTTAACCATCTGTTTATGAAGTACAGGAGGATGTAACCAGTAGATCGTGTTTTAGGCAGCAGTGAGCTACTGCTACAGTAGATCGTGTTCTGGGCAGCAGTGAGCTACTGCTACAGTAGATCGTGTTCTGGGCAGCAGTGAGCTACTGCTACAGTAGATCGTGTTCTGGGCAGCAGTGAGCTACTGCTACAGTAGATCGTGTTCTGGGCAGCAGTGAGCTACTGCTACAGTAGATCGTGTTCTGGGCAGCAGTGAGCTACTGCTACAGTAGATCGTGTTTTAGGCAGCAGTGAGCTACTGCTACAGTAGATCGTGTTTTAGGCAGCAGTGAGCTACTGCTACAGTAGATCGTGTTTTAGGCAGCAGTGAGCTACTGCTACAGTAGATCGTGTTTTAGGCAGCAGTGAGCTACTGCTACAGTAGATCGTGTTTTAGGCAGCAGTGAGCTACTGCTACAGTAGATCGTGTTCTGGGCAGCAGTGAGCTACTGCTACAGTAGATCGTGTTCTGGGCAGCAGTGAGCTACTGCTACAGTAGATCGTGTTCTGGGCAGCAGTGAGCTACTGCTACAGTAGATCGTGTTCTGGGCAGCAGTGAGCTACTGCTACAGTATATCATGTTTTAGGCAGCAGTGAGCTACTGCTACAGTAGATTGTGTTCTGGGCAGCAGTGAGCTACTGCTACAGTAGATCGTGTTCTGGGCAGCAGTGAGCTACTGCTACAGTAGATCATGTTTTAGGCAGCAGTGAGCTACTGCTACAGTAGATCGTGTTCTGGGCAGCAGTGAGCTACTGCTACAGTAGATCGTGTTCTGGGCAGCAGTGAGCTACTGCTACAGTAGATCGTGTTCTGGGCAGCAGTGAGCTACTGCTACAGTAGATCATGTTTTAGGCAGCAGTGAGCTACTGCTACAGTAGATCGTGTTCTGGGCAGCAGTGAGCTACTGCTACAGTAGATGTGTGAGAAACTCCATATCAATGCTGCCGCTTTCCTTGTGTTTAACACAGCTTTGCTCTGTGATATTTTTGCTGGCTCAGGCTCCATTGATTGGGAATGAATGTGATGCCTAATGTTTCCCTAATGTTTCTGTCCAGCTTTACCTAATGGGTTATGTTTAGACCCACGCGGCTATTGCTAATGATGGAGTTGACAACAGTGCTCTAGACATGTGGGAAGTCAGGCAGGCCAGCTAGCGGATTGGGTTGCTCTGATATAGATGGTGAGAGATGTTGTCGGCATGCTGGGAGAATGTCAGGAGATTTTGTGGACGCCGGGAGAACTTGTGCGAATGGTGTGAGACTTTTTTTTTTTTAACACAGGACCGTTGTGAGACTTTTGAGAAATGACATTGCAAATAGTGCAAAAAGTTTCTACTAATGTAGGACTGGGGTGTTTTAGACTGTATTGAGAATGTTGTGTCTTTGTTCAAGACCTGTTGTGAGACCTGTTGTCATGTTATCGATGCGCCTCAAACCACAGAGGGTGATGTCATCCCACTTGTCTCCCACCCACTACATCCTTATTATCTATCAGCCAATCAAGACCCTGACTCTTACTTTGACTTCCTGTCCAATAGATATGCATAAAGTAGGATCTTAATTTGATCCCCCTTTTGCAGGATAACTTTCTTGCAATGCAGGAAATGTAAAAACATGTAGTGTATTTAGGTTTAAAAAGGCTTATGGAGATTGTAATTTTCACTTAGAAATGTCAGACTTCGCCTCCCGGGTGGCGCAGTGGTTAAGGGCGCTGTACTGCAGCGCCAGCTGTGCCATCAGAGTCCCTGGGTTCGCGCCCAGGCTCTGTCGTAACCGGCCGCGACCGGGAGGTCCGTGGGGCGACGCACAATTGGCCTAGCGTCGCCTGGGTTAGGGAGGGCTTGGTCGGTAGGGGTGTCCTTGTCTCATGTGGCGGGCCTGTGGCGGGCTGGGCGCAGTGTACGCAGTGTACGCTAACCAAGGTGGTGTTTCCTCCGGCGCATTCCGGGTTGGATGTGCGCTGTGTTAAAGAAGCAGCGGCTTGGTTGGTTGTGTATCGGAGGACGCATGACTTTCAACCTTCGTCTCTCCCGAGCCCGTACGGGAGTTGTAGCGATGAGACAAGATAGTAGCTACTACAACAATTGGATACTACGAAATTGGGGAGAAAAAGGGGTAAAATTCAAAAAAAAAAAAAAAAAAAAAAGAAGAAATGTCAGACTTCTATCAACCCCCCCAAAAAGTCCATGAATTATAATCCACATAATAATTCACATTTTCTGTTGCTGCATGATTATTTTCCTGCTGTAGCGGACTGGCTCAAATTAGAATCCTACATCTGTAAATAGTCCACATAGCAAGAGTAGGCTCTTACATTTTACCTAACAATCAACCAATCAAATCTCAGATTCCATCAGTTGCCCAATCACAAGTCCTTCTCTGGCCCGTTTCACGTTGTTTTTTCAGCTGCTTTTCTTATTTGTTCTCTTTTTTTTTTGGTCAAAACATTCAGAGTTTAATCCCATGCTGTTCTCTCCCCCTTTTTCTGAGCAAATCGTGACATCTATCCAATTTTGTCCACACATCCCATTAAAATCCCATTAACTCCAGTATTCCCGGGAACTCAGAGAGAGGGGAGAGACCAGGAGCTGTGGTAACCATGATAACCATCAGCAGCCATTCCCTCAGAGGTGGAAACACAGATGTGCCTCTTATTTCCCTGAATCCCAGGCGGGAAGCTAGCATGTGGGAAGAAGACAGTGTTTGTCCTGGTGTGTCTGTTTGCGCTGTCGCCGTAGGGAATCTCCTTGAATGAATGAATGAATGCGCTTCCTATGGGAATGTTTGGTTCGGATGGAGGGTTTCCAGTCTGCGAAACACTTCCAGTGCCGGGCAGCATATACATTCAGTAGGATCCCAAAGGTCTTTAGGTTCAGCCATTCTGCTGAAGAATGTTGTACTGCTGTAACGGGTTGTGTTGAGGATACCTGTTGTTAAAAGTGAGTCCCAGTGTGAGTCTACACACTTGCATATGTGTGCAATATTTCTCTCTCTCACACACACACACACACACACACACACACACACACACACACACACACACTCTTAACCACTTTGGGGTCCCATGTGCAGAGTATCGATTTTCTAAATAAAACAAGCTTGTGGGGAAGTAGGTCCTAGACAGAGGCAGGGGCGGGAGTTTGCTCTGTAATAAAAGCTGCTTTCGTTTGACAAGTTGTGCTTTTAACAGGAGACCTTTAATTTTTGCGAGAAGGAAGCAATGAATTGTAAAGTATACTTTTCCAGAGCTGGGCCGTTAAGTGTGCCGTGTACACCACTGTTCACGGGAACGGCCCCGGCAATGGTTAACACATGTTATGTGTTTCTCCAGTCTCTTCAAGTTTCTCTCTGTCTCTCTCTCTCTCTCTCTCCATTCCTCTCTAGAACCAGACCCTTGTCTCTCTGGTTTAGGTCTTCCTATATATCTCTGCCAATATGTCCTTCTTTCACCATTCATTCTAAATTCTAAACCTCTCTTTCCAGCGCTTTTCTCTATAAGCCCCTTTCCATCTGATGTAACAACAACTGTGTGTGTGTGTGTGTGTGTGTGTGTGTGTGTGTGTGTGTGTGTGTGTGTGTGTGTGTGTGTGTGTGTGTGTGTGTGTGTGTGTGTGTGTGTGTGTGTGTGTGTGTGTGTGTGTGTGTGTTGAGCAATGTTAGTCTGGCCATCCTGGTTTAGGAGAGGAGATGTGTCAGTTTGTACTGGGGGGCAGAGAGCAGATCAGGGGTGAGGGGTTAGGTGGGGGTTAATCGTCAGCTGTCACTTGCTATAAGCTGAGACATGAATATTGGAGTCAATGGGGGGTGGGGGAAGTTAGGCAGCGTGCACATGGACGGACGGGGGGGTCAGTAGCCACTGAGCTGAGACTGAGAACACATGCCTCATCAGACACTCATACACACGTACACACACACACACACACACACACATCCCGCTGGTCCAATATCCTCAACACCCCAACGAGCCCCCAAAGCCTCACCAGCAACCTCTGTATAGCCCTGGTGCCTTGGCCAAGGCCTATGTGTTGACATTGAGATTTGTTTAGGACCAGATGAGGAGGGAGGCAGGAGGAACAGGAGAGAGGAGGTGAAGGGAGGGAGTAGAAAGAATTAGAGGAAAATAGCAAGGGTCCAAAGCAGGAGGCCAGTCCAGATGTGGAGCGTGTGGTTTTACAGTATGACCCCATCTCCATGGGGACCCAATAAGGTCAAAGTTCATGGAGTAAAAAGCTCTATTGGGGAGTGTTCAAAATATCAGCCTCTGTATGGACCACTAACTCTCTCTCTTTCTCTCTGTGCCCAGTCCTTTCTTTCTCTCTGTGCCCATTCCTCTCTTTCTCTCTGTGCCCATTCCTCTCTTTCTCTCTGTGCACATTCCTCTCTTTCTCTCTGTGCCCATTCCTCTCTTTCTCTCTGTGCCCATTCCTCTCTTTCTCTCTGTGCCCATTCTTTTCTTTCCCACTGCCTCCCTCACACACCTTCTCCCCCTCATTGTCCCCAATTTCCCCTGCACTTTCCCTCATTCTTCCCCTTAGCTCCTCTCTCCCTCCTCTTCCTCTCTCTCCTCAGAGCTGTCCTCATGTGTGATCACAGTGGACATGATTAGTTTCCATCATTAGTCCTTTAGAGGCTGGGCTGTGCCCCATGGCAAATATTGAGCCATGGAAATGAGAGCCATTTCCAGGTACATTTACACACACACACACTTTCACATACACACAGCACATAATCTCCGACCCAACACGCATACACACACACACACACACACGAGCCAAGCAAGAGCTGTGTGGATGGCGGGCCCTGTCGGGCACATGGCTTTGATTGTGTTAATTAATTAGATCTGACGAGCACCAAATGTGCAAACCAAAGAGGAAACCTAAGAGTGACGCAGGGAGAACGTTGGGGAAACGCTGGCAGGAAAACACTGGGGAGGTTCCCTTCTCTCTCTGTGGCCGGCTGCCATGGGCCAGTGTCTGGGACAGAGGGCTCTGTAAGCATCTGCAGGGTCACACACACACACACACACAGTCTCATGCATGTTCTTACCAAAGCTTCCTTGACATGCTCTCTTGTGTAAACCTAGCCCAGTCTTTTACTCTGAAACTGATGCCACACACAACTATTACTTACCCACTTCAATGACCTTTGTAAGACGCACACACACACACACACACACACACTGGCTACTGACTCATGGGGGCTTTGTGGTATGTACACAGACACACACACATATACTGAGATCAGGGTTGTTGTCCGTGCTGGTAGAGCTGGGTAAGGGTTGAGTGTAACGTAGTGTGTTATGTCCACTCTGTCCCCTCTACAATCACTTCCTGTGTGTTGAAGCCTGGCTGTCCTTTGTTCTGTCTAAATCCCTCTTCCTGCCCCATCCTGATCCTGCCCACCCCACCCTACTGCAGGACAGGTCAGCACATCTGTGTGTCTTAGTGTGTGTGTGTGTGTGTGTGTGTGTGTGTGTGTGTGTGTGTGTGTGTGCGTGCGTGCGTGCGTGCGTGCAGGGATGGGTTACGTGTGTCTCACACTGGCACACACACCCAACACATGGACAATGTCAAGCTGATAAGTATGAGCTCATCTCTCTGAACAAGAGTCTCTCTCTCTCACACACAACAAACCATAAGAGACACGGTTACTTTCTGTTGAGTTTGTAGGGAAACTCCCTCTGATAGAGGGCCTGTCTTTCTTTCTCTCTCTCTCTCTCTCTCTCTCTCTCTCTCTCTCTCTCTCTCTCTCTCTCTCTCTCTCTCTCTCTCTCTCTCTCTCTCTCTCTCTCTCTCTCTCTCTCTCTCTCTCTCTCTCTCTCTCTCTCTCTCTCTCTCTCTCTCTCTCTCTCTCTCTCTCTCTATATATATATATATATATATATATATATATATATTACACACACACACACTGCTATTTTTCCATCGTTTATGCTGAGGGGAGTTATGTGCAGATGTTAATAGCTGTGTGTGTGTGTGAGACACACTGTCTTGTGGAATGAAAGGAGGTTTCTTGGAAGCACTGGGTCTGGGTTACCCTGTGGGTGGAGTAATATGGCTGTTTTTGTGGGTGTGTGTGGGTCTAGGTGTGTCTGGGTCTTGTGTGTCTGTGCCCCAATTAGTACATCTCAGTGAGGTTTTATATACTGTCGTCACTCAACAGAGACATGGATTAAAGCAGCCACCCAGTTCTAACCACTGGAATGCTATTTTATGTTCTCTGCTGTCTGAACTAAGTCTGGTGCTCATGTCCATAGGTGTTATGCAAGTATGCCAGTACTGTGGATGTAGCCTACAGCACTCTTTCCCAACTCCAGTCCTCCAGTACCTCCAGTCCTCCAGGACCTCCAGTACTTCCCGTCCTCCAGTACCTCCAGTACATCCAGTACCTCCAGTACATCCAGTACCTCCAGTACTTCCTGTCCGCCAGTCCCTCCAGTCCTCCAGTACCTCCAGTACTTCCTGTCCGCTAGTCTCTCCAGTCCTCCAGTACCTCCAGTACTTCCTGTCCGCCAGTCCCTCCAGTCCTCCAGTACCTCCAGTACTTCCTGTCCGCCAGTCCCTCCAGACCTCCAGTACTTCCTGTCTGCCAGTCCCTCCAGTCCTCCAGTACCTCCAGTACTTCCAGTCCCTCCAGTACCTCCAGTACTTCCCGTCCTCCAGTACCTCCAGTACTTCCCGTCCTCCAGTACCTCCATTACTTCCCGTCCTCCAGTACCTCCATTACTTCCCGTCCTCCATTACCTCCAGTACTTCCTGTCCGCCAGTCCCTCCAGTACCTCCATTACTTCCCGTCCTCCAGTACCTCCAGTACTTCCCGTCCTCCAGTACCTCCAGTACTTCCCGTCCTCCAGTACCTCCAGTACTTCCCGTCCTCCAGTACCTCCAGTACTTTCCGTCCTCCAGTACTTCCCGTCCTCCAGTACCTCCAGTACTTCCTGTCTGCCAGTCCCTCCAGTACCTCCATTACTTCCCGTCCTCCAGTACCTCCAGTACTTCCCGTCCTCCAGTACCTCCATTACTTCCCTTCCTCCAGTACCTCCAGTACTTCCCGTCCTCCAGTACCTCCAGTACTTCCCGTCCTCCAGTACCTCCATTACTTCCCGTCCTCCAGTACTTCCCGTCCTCTAGTACCTCCAGTACTTCCCGTCCTCCAGTACCTCCAGTACTTCCCGTCCTCCAGTACCTCCAGTACTTCCCGTCCTCCAGTACCTTCAGTACTTCCCGTCCTCCAGTACCTCCAGTACTTCCCGTCCTCCAGTACCTCCAGTACTTCCCGTCCTCCAGTACCTCCAGTACTTCCCGTCCTCCAGTACCTCCAGTACTTCCCGTCCTCCAGTACCTCCAGTACTTCCCGTCATCCAGTACCTCCAGTACTTCCCGTCCTCCAGTACCTCCAGTACTTCCCGTCCTCCAGTACCTTCAGTACTTCCCGTCCTCCAGTACCTCCAGTACTCCAGTCCTCCAATCCCCGACAGCACACATTTTTGTTGTTCCCCGGACAAACTCACCTGATTAAACTCATTGAGTATGTTTACATGCACACAAATAATTCGATTTTTAAACTGATTATGGTAGTAGGCAGATTATGCCATAGTCATGTAAAGACCTTACTCTGCTTATCAAAATCGAAGTAAGCATACATTGGTTAAAATACCTGGTTTTCTGACTTTTTAATTATTAGGACATGTAAACACCTTAAGCGGCATTTCAGTGGTGTCTTTGATCTGCGGATGTACCAGCACCAGCTGAGAGCCTCCCTCGTTAGCGTGGGTGAAGTGAGTTCGGATCAACTGAATGTATGCGTCTTAGAATCAAATGCGCTTCTCAAAAATAACACATTCGCTGTCGTAGAACCTTTATTCTGCATTTAGCAGAGTGCCATCAAGTAGCCTGATTTCAGATGTGTCCATGTAAACAGGACTATTAGGGAAATCGTTCTTATTGCAATTATTATATTAATCTGACTAATCCACAATAATCTCATTATTGTGTGCATATAACCACACTCATTGAAGGCTCGATGATTAGTTGACCAGTTGAATCAGGTGTGTTTGTCTTGGGCTACAACAGAAATGAGGGCTGTTGGAGGACTGGAACCACTGGTCTACAGTATATGCAAATGTGTATTAAATGTGTGTGCTTGTGGTTTTATGTATTTATTCAGTTAGTTGATTTGATGGAGACAGATTCAACCATTGACACATTGAGTCATCAACTCATCAACAGTCAGGTACATTGTATCTGCTTTTAATGCTAATTCACAGCCTCAGCCCCTAGATGGAATTTACAGAAATATTCTCTAAGAGGAGAGTTGATGTTTCTGTAACATTAAAGGCACATTGTCAGAACGTTGATGTGACAATGTTGACTTTGAACAGTCCCTGGCCAGTCAGTGTGATGTGGGATGAATGAAAGGGTTAATTGGAGAGGCAGTGGAGCCAGGGAGATTCACCCCAGGGCGACCTTTCTGTGAACTTGTGGTTCAATTCTCCACTACTGCTCATCTGACGAGAGAGAGAGGGAGGATGGTACAAGGGAGGGAGGGAGGACGGTACAAGGGAGGGAGAGAGGACGGTACAAGGGAGGGAGGGAGGACGGTACAAGGGAGGGAGGGAGGACGGTACAAGGGAGGGAGGGAGGGAGGACGGTACAAGGGAGGGAGGGAGGGAGGACGGTACAAGGGAGGGAGGGAGGATGGTACAAGGGAGGGAGGGAGGATGGTACAAGGGAGGGATGGAGGATGGTACTAGGGAGGGAGGGAGGACGGTAGTAGGGAGGGAGGGAGGACGGTACTAGGGAGGGAGGGAGGATGGTACAAGGTAGGGAGGGAGGATGGTACAAGGTAGGGAGGGAGGATGGTACTAGGGAGGGAGGGAGGACGGTACAAGGGAGGGAGGGAGGATGGTACAAGGGAGGGAGGGAGGGAGGGAGGATGGTACTAGGGAGGGAGGGAGGATAGTACTAGGGAGGGAGGATGGTACAAGGGAGGGAGGGAGGATGGTACAAGGGAGGGAGGGAGGATGGTACAAGGGAGGGAGGGAGGACAGTACAAGGGAGGGAGGGAGGATGGTACTAGGGAGGGAGGGAGGATGGTACTATGGAGGGAGGGAGGATGGTACAAGGGAGGGAGGGAGGATGGTACAGGGGAGGGAGGGAGGACGGTACTGGGGAGGGAGGGAGGACGGTACTAGGGAGGGAGGGAGGACGGTACTAGGGAGGGAGGGAGGATGGTACAAGGGAGGGAGGGAGGATGGTACAAGGGAGGGAGGGAGGATGGTACAAGGGAGGGAGGATGGTACAAGGGAGGGAGGACGTACAAGGGAGGGAGGGAGGACGGACGGTACAAGGGAGGGAGGGAGGATGGTACTAGGGAGGGAGGGAGGATGGTAATTGGGAGGGAGGGAGGATGGTACTTGGGAGGGAGGGAGGATGGTACTGGGGAGGGAGGGAGGACGGTACTGGGGAGGGAGGGAGGACGGTACTAGGGAGGGAGGGAGGACGGTACAAGGGAGGGAGGGAGGGAGGGAGGATGGTACTAGGGAGGGAGGGAGGATAGTACTAGGGAGGGAGGATGGTACAAGGGAGGGAGGGAGGATGGTACAAGGGAGGGAGGGAGGATGGTACAAGGGAGGGAGGGAGGACGGTACAAGGGAGGGAGGGAGGATGGTACTAGGGAGGGAGGGAGGATGGTACTATGGAGGGAGGGAGGATGGTACAAGGGAGGGAGGGAGGATGGTACAGGGGAGGGAGGGAGGACGGTACTGGGGAGGGAGGGAGGACGGTACTAGGGAGGGAGGGAGGACGGTACTAGGGAGGGAGGGAGGATGGTACAAGGGAGGGAGGGAGGATGGTACAAGGGAGGGAGGGAGGATGGTACAAGGGAGGGAGGATGGTACAAGGGAGGGAGGACGTACAAGGGAGGGAGGGAGGACGGACGGTACAAGGGAGGGAGGGAGGATGGTACTAGGGAGGGAGGGAGGATGGTAATTGGGAGGGAGGGAGGATGGTACTTGGGAGGGAGGGAGGATGGTACTGGGGAGGGAGGGAGGACGGTACTGGGGAGGGAGGGAGGACGGTACTAGGGAGGGAGGGAGGACGGTACTAGGGAGGGAGGGAGGATGTTACTAGGGAGGGAGGATGGTACAAGGGAGGGAGGGAGGATGGTACAAGTGAGGGAGGGATGATGGTACAAGGGAGGGAGGGAGGATGGTACAAGGGAGGGAGGGAGGATGGTACAAGGGAGGGAGGGAGGACGGTACTAGGGAGGGAGGACGGTAATAGGGAGGGAGGGAGGACGGTAGGAGGGAGGGAGGACGGTACTAGGGAGGGAGGGAGGACGGTACAAGGGAGGGAGGGAGGATGGTACTAGGGAGGGAGGACGGTACAAGGGAGGGAGGGAGGTTGGTACTAGGTAGGGAGGGAGGGAGGATGGTACTAGGGAGGGAGGGAGGATGGTACTAGGGAGGGAGGGAGGATGGTACAAGGGAGGGAGGGAGGATGGTACAAGGGAGGGAGGGAGGACGGGACAAGGGAGGGAGGGAGAACGGTACAAGGGAGGGAGGGAGGGAGGATGGTACTAGGGAGGGATGACGGTGCTAGGGAGGGAGGGAGGATGGTACAAGGGAGGGAGGGAGGATGGTACTAGGGAGGGAGGGAGGATGGTACAAGGGAGGGAGGGAGGATGGTACAAGGGAGGGAGGGAGGATGGTACAAGGGAGGGAGGGAGGATGGTACAGGGGAGGGAGGGAGGACGGTACTGGGGAGGGAGGGAGGACGGTACTAGGGAGGGAGGGAGGACGGTACTAGGGAGGGAGGGAGGATGGTACAAGGGAGGGAGGGAGGATGGTACAAGGGAGGGAGGGAGGATGGTACAAGGGAGGGAGGGAGGATGGTACTAGGGAGGGAGGACGGTGCTAGGGAGGGAGGGAGGGAGGGAGGACGGTACAAGGGAGGGAGGGAGGATGGTACTAGGGAGGGAGGGAGGATGGTACTTGGGAGGGAGGGAGGATGGTACTTGGGAGGGAGGGAGGATGGTACTGGGGAGGGAGGGAGGACGGTACTGGGGAGGGAGGGAGGACGGTACTGGGGAGGGAGGGAGGACGGTACTAGGGAGGGAGGGAGGACGGTACTAGGGAGGGAGGGAGGATGTTACTAGGGAGGGAGGATGGTACTAGGGAGGGAGGGAGGATGCTACAAGGGAGGGAGGGAGGATGGTACAAGTGAGGGAGGGATGATGGTACAAGGGAGGGAGGGAGGATGGTACAAGGGAGGGAGGGAGGATGGTACAAGGGAGGGAGGGAGGACGGTACTAGGGAGGGAGGACGGTAATAGGGAGGGAGGGAGGACGGTAGGAGGGAGGGAGGACGGTACTAGGGAGGGAGGGAGGACGGTACAAGGGAGGGAGGGAGGATGGTACTAGGGAGGGAGGGAGGATGGTACAAGGGAGGGAGGGAGGTTGGTACTAGGTAGGGAGGGAGGGAGGATGGTACTAGGGAGGGAGGGAGGATGGTACTAGGGAGGGAGGGAGGATGGTACAAGGGAGGGAGGGAGGATGGTACAAGGGAGGGAGGGAGGACGGGACAAGGGAGGGAGGGAGGACGGTACAAGGGAGGGAGGGAGGGAGGGAGGATGGTACTAGGGAGGGATGACGGTGCTAGGGAGGGAGGGAGGACGGTAAAAGGGAGGGAGGGAGGATGGTACTAGGGAGGGAGGGAGGATGGTACAAGGGAGGGAGGGAGGATGGTACAAGGGAGGGAGGGAGGATGGTACAAGGGAGGGAGGGAGGATGGTACTAGGGAGGGAGGACGGTGCTAGGGAGGGAGGGAGGGAGGGAGGATGGTACAAGGGAGGGAGGGAGGATGGTACAAGGGAGGGAGGGAGGATGGTACAAGGGAGGGAGGGAGGACGGTACTAGGGAGGGAGGACGGTGCTAGGGAGGGAGGGAGGACGGTACAAGGGAGGGAGGATGGTACAAGGGAGGGAGGGAGGATGGTACAAGGGAGGGAGGGAGGATGGTACTAGGGAGGGAGGACGGTACTAGGGAGGGACGGAGGATGGAACAAGGGAGGGAGGGAGGATGGTACTAGGGAGGGAGGGAGGGAGGTACAAGGGAGGGAGGGAGGATGGTACTAGGCAGGGAGGGAGGACGGTGCTAGGGAGGGAGGGAGGACGGTACAAGGGAGGGAGGGAGGACGGTACTAGGGAGGAAGGGAGGACGGTACAAGGGAGGGAGGGAGGACGGTACAAGGGAGGGAGGGAGGACGGTACAAGGGAGGGAGGGAGGACGGTACAAGGGAGGGAGGACGGTACAAGGGAGGGAGGGAGGATGGTACAAGGGAGGGAGGGAGGATGGTACTAGGGAGGGAGGATGGTGCTAGGGAGGGAGGGAGGGAGGACGGTACAAGGGAGGGAGGGAGGGAGGGAGGACGGTGCAAGGGAGGGAGGGAGGATGGTACAAGGGAGGGAGAGGAGGATGGTACTAGGGAGGGAGGACGGTGCTAGGGAGGGAGGGAGGGAGGACGGTACAAGGGAGGGAGGGAGGATGGTACAAGGGAGGGAGGGAGGATGGTACAAGGGAGGGAGGGAGGATTGTACAAGGGAGGGAGGGAGGACGGTACTAGGGAGGGAGGACGGTGCTAGGGAGGGAGGGAGGACGGTACAAGGGAGGGAGGGAGGATGGTACAAGGGAGGGAGGGAGGATGGTACAAGGGAGGGAGGGAGGACGGTACTAGGGAGGGAGGACGGTACAAGGGAGGGAGGATGGTACAAGGGAGGGAGGGAGGATGGTACTAGGGAGGGAGGACGGTACTAGGGAGGGACGGAGGATGGAACAAGGGAGGGAGGGAGGATGGTACTAGGGAGGGAGGGAAGGAGGTACAAGGGAGGGAGGGAGGGAGGTACAAGGGAGGGAGGGAGGACGGTGCTAGGGAGGGAGGGAGGACGGTACAAGGGAGGGAGGGAGGACGGTACTAGGGAGGAAGGGAGGACGGTACAAGGGAGGGAGGGAGGACGATGCTAGGGAGGGAGGGAGGGAGGACGGTACAAGGGAGGGAGGGAGGGAGGGAGGACGGTGCAAGGGAGGGAGGGAGATCGGTACAAGGGAGGGAGGACGGTACAAGGGAGGGAGGGACGGAGGAAGGACGGTACAAGGGAGGGCGGACGGTACCAGGGAGGGAAGGACGGAGGGAGGACTGTACAAGGGAGGGAGGGAGGACGGTACTAGGGAGGGGGGGAGGGATGATGGTACTAGGGAGGGAGGGAGGACAGTACTAGGGAGGGAGGGAGGACGGTACTAGGGAGGGAGGACGGTACTAGGGAGGGAGGGAGGACGGTACTAGGGAGGGAGGGAGAATGGTACTAGGGAAAGAGGGAGGATGGTAATAGGGAGGGAGGGAGGACAGTACTAGGGAGGGAGGGAGGGAGGATGGTACTAGGGAGGGATGACGGTGCTAGGGAGGGAGGGAGGATGGTACAAGGGAGGGAGGGAGGATGGTACTAGGGAGGGAGGGAGGATGGTACAAGGGAGGGAGGGAGGATGGTACAAGGGAGGGAGGGAGGATGGTACAAGGGAGGGAGGGAGGATGGTACAGGGGAGGGAGGGAGGACGGTACTGGGGAGGGAGGGAGGACGGTACTAGGGAGGGAGGGAGGACGGTACTAGGGAGGGAGGGAGGACGGTACAAGGGAGGGAGGGAGGATGGTACAAGGGAGGGAGGGAGGATGGTACAAGGGAGGGAGGATGGTACAAGGGAGGGAGGACGGTACAAGGGAGGGAGGGAGGACGGACGGTACAAGGGAGGGAGGGAGGATGGTACTAGGGAGGGAGGGAGGATGGTACTTGGGAGGGAGGGAGGATGGTACTTGGGAGGGAGGGAGGATGGTACTGGGGAGGGAGGGAGGACGGTACTGGGGAGGGAGGGAGGACGGTACTGGGGAGGGAGGGAGGACGGTACTAGGGAGGGAGGGAGGATGTTACTAGGGAGGGAGGATGGTACTAGGGAGGGAGGGAGGATGCTACAAGGGAGGGAGGGAGGATGGTACAAGGGAGGGAGGGAGGACGGTACAAGGGAGGAAGGTACAAGGGAGGGAGGGAGGATGGTACTAGGGAGGGAGGGAGGATGGTACTTGGGAGGGAGGGAGGATGGTACTTGGGAGGGAGGGAGGATGGTACTGGGGAGGGAGGGAGGACGGTACTGGGGAGGGAGGGAGGACGGTACTGGGGAGGGAGGGAGGACGGTACTAGGGAGGGAGGGAGGATGTTACTAGGGAGGGAGGATGGTACTAGGGAGGGAGGGAGGATGCTACAAGGGAGGGAGGGAGGATGGTACAAGGGAGGGAGGGAGGACGGTACAAGGGAGGAAGGTACAAGGGAGGGAGGGAGGATGGTACAAGGGAGGGAGGGAGGATGGTACTAGGGAGGGAGGATGGTGCTAGGGAGGGAGGGAGGGAGGACGGTACAAGGGAGGGAGGGAGGGAGGGAGGACGGTGCAAGGGAGGGAGGGAGGATGGTACAAGGGAGGGAGGGAGGATGGTACTAGGGAGGGAGGACGGTGCTAGGGAGGGAGGGAGGGAGGACGGTACAAGGGAGGGAGGGAGGATGGTACAAGGGAGGGAGGGAGGATGGTACAAGGGAGGGAGGGAGGATGGTACAAGGGAGGGAGGGAGGACGGTACTAGGGAGGGAGGACGGTGCTAGGGAGGGAGGGAGGACGGTACAAGGGAGGGAGGGAGGATGGTACAAGGGAGGGAGGGAGATCGGTACAAGGGAGGGAGGACGGTACAAGGGAGGGAGGGACGGAGGAAGGACGGTACAAGGGAGGGCGGACGGTACCAGGGAGGGAAGGACGGAGGGAGGACTGTACAAGGGAGGGAGGGAGGACGGTACTAGGGAGGGGGGAGGGATGATGGTACTAGGGAGGGAGGGAGGACAGTACTAGGGAGGGAGGGAGGACGGTACTAGGGAGGGAGGACGGTACTAGGGAGGGAGGGAGGACGGTACTAGGGAGGGAGGGAGAATGGTACTAGGGAAAGAGGGAGGATGGTAATAGGGAGGGAGGGAGGACAGTACTAGGGAGGGAGGGAGGGAGGGAGGATGGTACTAGGGAGGGATGACGGTGCTAGGGAGGGAGGGAGGATGGTACAAGGGAGGGAGGGAGGATGGTACTAGGGAGGGAGGGAGGATGGTACAAGGGAGGGAGGGAGGATGGTACAAGGGAGGGAGGGAGGATGGTACAAGGGAGGGAGGGAGGATGGTACAGGGGAGGGAGGGAGGACGGTACTGGGGAGGGAGGGAGGACGGTACTGGGGAGGGAGGGAGGACGGTACTAGGGAGGGAGGGAGGACGGTACTAGGGAGGGAGGGAGGATGGTACAAGGGAGGGAGGGAGGATGGTACAAGGGAGGGAGGGAGGATGGTACAAGGGAGGGAGGATGGTACAAGGGAGGGAGGACGGTACAAGGGAGGGAGGGAGGACGGACGGTACAAGGGAGGGAGGGAGGATGGTACTAGGGAGGGAGGGAGGATGGTACTTGGGAGGGAGGGAGGATGGTACTTGGGAGGGAGGGAGGATGGTACTGGGGAGGGAGGGAGGACGGTACTGGGGAGGGAG
Organism: Oncorhynchus mykiss; assembly: GCF_013265735.2. NCBI lineage: Eukaryota > Metazoa > Chordata > Actinopteri > Salmoniformes > Salmonidae > Oncorhynchus > Oncorhynchus mykiss. The sequence continues at coordinate 31,451,296 of NC_048566.1, read as the reverse complement.
GGAGGACGGTACTGGGGAGGGAGGGAGGATGTTACTAGGGAGGGAGGATGGTACTAGGGAAGGAGTGAGGATGCTACAAGGGAGGGAGGGAGGATGGTACAAGGGAGGGAGGGAGGATGGTACAAGGGAGGGAGGGAGGACGGTACTAGGGAGGGAGGACGGTAATAGGGAGGGAGGGAGGACGGTAGGAGGGAGGGAGGACGGTACTAGGGAGGGAGGGAGGACGGTACAAGGGAGGGAGGGAGGATGGTACTAGGGAGGGAGGGAGGATGGTACAAGGGAGGGAGGGAGGTTGGTACTAGGGAGGGAGGGAGGATGGTACTAGGGAGGGAGCGAGGATGGTGCTAGGGAGGGAGGGAGGATGGTACAAGGGAGGGAGGGAGGATGGTACAAGGGAGGGAGGGAGGATGGTACTAGGGAGGGAGGGAGGATGGTACAAGGGAGGGAGGGAGGATGGTACAAGGGAGGGAGGGAGGATGGTACAAGGGAGGGAGGGAGGATGGTACTAGGGAGGGAGGACGGTGCTAGGGAGGGAGGGAGGGAGGGAGGATGGTACAAGGGAGGGAGGGAGGATGGTACAAGGGAGGGAGGGAGGACGGAACTAGGGAGGGAGGACGGTGCTAGGGAGGGAGGATGGTACAAGGGAGGGAGGGAGGATGGTACAAGGGAGGGAGGGAGGATGGTACTAGGGAGGGAGGACGGTACTAGGGAGGGAGGGAGGATGGTACAAGGGAGGGAGGGAGGATGGTACTAGGGAGGGAGGGAGGATGGTACAAGGGAGGGAGGGAGGATGGTACAAGGGAGGGAGGGAGGATGGTACAAGGGAGGGAGGGAGGATGGTACTAGGGAGGGAGGACGGTGCTAGGGAGGGAGGGAGGGAGGGAGGATGGTACAAGGGAGGGAGGGAGGATGGTACAAGGGAGGGAGGGAGGACGGTACTAGGGAGGGAGGACGGTGGTAGGGAGGACGGTACAAGGGAGGGAGGATGGTACAAGGGAGGGAGGGAGGATGGTACAAGGGAGGGAGGGAGGATGGTACTAGGGAGGGAGGACGGTACTAGGGAGGGACGGAGGATGGAACAAGGGAGGGAGGGAGGATGGTACTAGGGAGGGAGGGAGGGAGGTACAAGGGAGGGAGGGAGGATGGTACTAGGCAGGGAGGGAGGACGGTGCTAGGGAGGGAGGGAGGACGGTACAAGGGAGGGAGGGAGGACGGTACTAGGGAGGAAGGGAGGACGGTACAAGGGAGGGAGGGAGGACGGTACAAGGGAGGGAGGGAGGACGGTACAAGGGAGGGAGGGAGGACGGTACAAGGGAGGGAGGACGGTACAAGGGAGGGAGGGAGGAATGTACAAGGGAGGGAGGGAGGATGGTACAAGGGAGGGAGGGAGGACGGTACAAGGGAGGAAGGTACAAGGGAGGGAGGGAGGACGGTACTAGGGAGGGGGGGGGGATGATGGTACTAGGGAGGGAGGGAGGACAGTACTAGGGAGGATGGTACTAGGGAGGGAGGGAGGACAGTACTAGGGAGGGAGGGAGGACGGTACTAGGGAGGGAGGACGGTACTAGGGAGGGAGGGAGGACGGTGCTAGGGAGGGAGGGAGAATGGTACTAGGGAAAGAGGGAGGATGGTAATAGGGAGGGAGGGAGGACAGTACTAGGGAGGGAGGGAGAACAGTACTAGGGAGGGAGGGAGAATGGTACTAGGGAAAGAGGGAGGATGGTAATAGGGAGGGAGGGAGGACAGTACTAGGGAGGGAGGGAGGGAGGATGGTACTAGGGAGGGATGACGGTGCTAGGGAGGGAGGGAGGATGGTACAAGGGAGGGAGGGAGGATGGTACTAGGGAGGGAGGGAGGATGGTACAAGGGAGGGAGGGAGGATGGTACAAGGGAGGGAGGGAGGATGGTACAGGGGAGGGAGGGAGGACGGTACTGGGGAGGGAGGGAGGACGGTACTGGGGAGGGAGGGAGGACGGTACTAGGGAGGGAGGGAGGACGGTACTAGGGAGGGAGGGAGGATGGTACAAGGGAGGGAGGGAGGATGGTACAAGGGAGGGAGGGAGGATGGTACAAGGGAGGGAGGATGGTACAAGGGAGGGAGGACGGTACAAGGGAGGGAGGGAGGACGGACGGTACAAGGGAGGGAGGGAGGATGGTACTAGGGAGGGAGGGAGGATGGTACTTGGGAGGGAGGGAGGATGGTACTTGGGAGGGAGGGAGGATGGTACTGGGGAGGGAGGGAGGACGGTACTGGGGAGGGAGGGAGGACGGTACTGGGGAGGGAGGGAGGACGGTACTAGGGAGGGAGGGAGGACGGTACTAGGGAGGGAGGGAGGATGTTACTAGGGAGGGAGGATGGTACTAGGGAAGGAGGGAGGATGCTACAAGGGAGGGAGGGAGGATGGTACAAGGGAGGGAGGGAGGATGGTACAAGGGAGGGAGGGAGGACGGTACTAGGGAGGGAGGACGGTAATAGGGAGGGAGGGAGGACGGTAGGAGGGAGGGAGGACGGTACTAGGGAGGGAGGGAGGACGGTACAAGGGAGGGAGGGAGGATGGTACTAGGGAGGGAGGAAGGATGGTACAAGGGAGGGAGGGAGGTTGGTACTAGGGAGGGAGGGAGGATGGTACTAGGGAGGGAGCGAGGATGGTGCTAGGGAGGGAGGGAGGATGGTACAAGGGAGGGAGGGAGGATGGTACAAGGGAGGGAGGGAGGATGGTACTAGAGAGGGAGGGAGGATGGTACAAGGGAGGGAGGGAGGATGGTACAAGGGAGGGAGGGAGGATGGTACAAGGGAGGGAGGGAGGATGGTACTAGGGAGGGAGGACGGTGCTAGGGAGGGAGGGAGGGAGGGAGGATGGTACAAGGGAGGGAGGGAGGATGGTACAAGGGAGGGAGGGAGGACGGTACTAGGGAGGGAGGACGGTGCTAGGGAGGGAGGATGGTACAAGGGAGGGAGGGAGGATGGTACAAGGGAGGGAGGGAGGATGGTACTAGGGAGGGAGGACGGTACTAGGGAGGGAGGGAGGATGGTACACGGGAGGGAGGGAGGATGGTACTAGGGAGGGAGGGAGGATGGTACAAGGGAGGGAGGGAGGATGGTACAAGGGAGGGAGGGAGGATGGTACAAGGGAGGGAGGGAGGATGGTACTAGGGAGGGAGGACGGTGCTAGGGAGGGAGGGAGGGAGGGAGGATGGTACAAGGGAGGGAGGGAGGATGGTACAAGGGAGGGAGGGAGGACGGTACTAGGGAGGGAGGACGGTGCTAGGGAGGACGGTACAAGGGAGGGAGGATGGTACAAGGGAGGGAGGGAGGATGGTACAAGGGAGGGAGGGAGGATGGTACTAGGGAGGGAGGACGGTACTAGGGAGGGACGGAGGATGGAACAAGGGAGGGAGGGAGGATGGTACTAGGGAGGGAGGGAGGGAGGTACAAGGGAGGGAGGGAGGATGGTACTAGGCAGGGAGGGAGGACGGTGCTAGGGAGGGAGGGAGGACGGTACAAGGGAGGGAGGGAGGACGGTACTAGGGAGGAAGGGAGGACGGTACAAGGGAGGGAGGGAGGACGGTACAAGGGATGGAGGGAGGACGGTACAAGGGAGGGAGGGAGGACGGTACAAGGGAGGGAGGACGGTACAAGGGAGGGAGGGAGGAATGTACAAGGGAGGGAGGGAGGATGGTACAAGGGAGGGAGGGAGGACGGTACAAGGGAGGAAGGTACAAGGGAGGGAGGGAGGACGGTACTAGGGAGGGGGGGGGGATGATGGTACTAGGGAGGGAGGGAGGACAGTACTAGGGAGGATGGTACTAGGGAGGGAGGGAGGACAGTACTAGGGAGGGAGGGAGGACGGTACTAGGGAGGGAGGACGGTACTAGGGAGGGAGGGAGGACGGTGCTAGGGAGGGAGGGAGAATGGTACTAGGGAAAGAGGGAGGATGGTAATAGGGAGGGAGGGAGGACAGTACTAGGGAGGGAGGGAGAACAGTACTAGGGAGGGACGGAGGACGGTACTAGGGAGGGAGGACGGTACAAGGGAGGGAGGGAGGAAGGTACAAGGGAGGGAGGGAGGATGGTAAAAGGGAGGGAGGGAGGACGGTACAAGGGAGGAAGGTACAAGGGAGGGAGGGAGGATGGTACAAGGGAGGGAGGGAGGATGGTATTAGGGAGGGAGGACGGTGCTAGGGAGGGAGGGAGGGAGGACGGTACAAGGGAGGGAGGGAGGGAGGGAGGGAGGACGGTGCAAGGGAGGGAGGGAGGATGGTACAAGGGAGGGAGGGAGGATGGTACTAGGGAGGGAGGACGGTGCTAGGGAGGGAGGGAGGGAGGACGGTACAAGGGAGGGAGGGAGGATGGTACAAGGGAGGGAGGGAGGATGGTACAAGGGAGGGAGGGAGGACGGTACTAGGGAGGGAGGACGGTGCTAGGGAGGGAGGGAGGACGGTACAAGGGAGGGAGGGAGAATGGTACAAGGGAGGGAGGGAGGATGGTACAAGGGAGGGAGGGAGGACGGTACTAGGGAGGGAGGACGGTGCTAGGGAGGGAGGGAGGGAGGGAGGATGGTACAAGGGAGGGAGGGAGGATGGTACAAGGGAGGGAGGGAGGATGGTACAAGGGAGGGAGGGAGGATGGTACTAGGGAGGGAGGGAGGGAGGTACAAGGGAGGGAGGGAGGATGGTACTAGGCAGGGAGGGAGGACGGTGCTAGGGAGGGAGGGAGGGCGGTACAAGGGAGGGAGGGAGGACGGTACAAGGGAGGGAGGGAGGATGGTACAAGGGAGGGAGGGAGGACGGTACTAGGGAGGGAGGATGGTACAAGGGAGGGAGGGAGGATGGTACTAGGGAGGGAGGACGGTGCTAGGGAGGGAGGGAGGGAGGGCGGTACAAGGGAGGGAGGGAGGGAGGGAGGACGGTGCAAGGGAGGGAGGGAGGATGGTACAAGGGAGGGAGGGAGGATGGTACTAGGGAGGGAGGACGGTGCTAGGGAGGGAGGGAGGGAGGACGGTACAAGGGAGGGAGGGAGGATGGTACAAGGGAGGGAGGGAGGATGGTACAAGGGAGGGAGGGAGGATGGTACAAGGGAGGGAGGGAGGACGGTACTAGGGAGGGAGGACGGTGCTAGGGAGGGAGGGAGGACGGTACAAGGGAGGGAGGGAGGATGGTACAAGGGAGGGAGGGAGGATGGTACAAGGGAGGGAGGGAGGATGGTACAAGGGAGGGAGGGAGGACGGTACTAGGGAGGGAGGATGGTACAAGGGAGGGAGGGAGGATGGTACTAGGGAGGGAGGACGGTACTAGGGAGGGACGGAGGATGGAACAAGGGAGGGAGGGAGGATGGTACTAGGGAGGGTGGGAGGGAGGTACAAGGGAGGGAGGGAGGATGGTACTAGGCAGGGAGGGAGGACGGTGCTAGGGAGGGAGGGAGGACGGTACAAGGGAGGGAGGGAGGACGGTACTAGGGAGGAAGGGAGGACGGTACAAGGGAGGGAGGGAGGACGGTACAAGGGAGGGAGGGAGGACGGTACAAGGGAGGGAGGGAGGACGGTACAAGGGAGGGAGGACGGTACAAGGGAGGGAGGGAGGAAGGTACAAGGGAGGGAGGGAGGATGGTACAAGGGAGGGAGGGAGGACGGTACAAGGGAGGAAGGTACAAGGGAGGGAGGGAGGATGGTACAAGGGAGGGAGGGAGGATGGTACTAGGGAGGGAGGACGGTGCTAGGGAGGGAGGGAGGACAGAACTAGGGAGGGAGTACAGTACTAGGGAGTGAGGGAGGACGGTACTAGGGAGGGAGGGAGGATGGTACTAGGGAAGGAGGGAGGATGGTACTAGGGAGGGAGGGAGGACAGTACTAGGGAGGGAGGGAGGACAGTACTAGGGAGGGAGGGAGGACGGTACTAGGGAGGGAGGGAGGACGGTGCTAGGGAGGGAGAGAGGGAGGACAGTACTAGGGAGGGAGGACAGTTCTAGGGAGGGAGGGAGGACGGTGCTAGGGAGGGAGGGAGGGAGGACAGTACTAGGGAGGGAGGACAGTTTTAGGGAGGGAGGGAGAATGGTGGGAGGGAGGGAGGACAGTAGTAGGGAGGGAGGGAGGACGGTTCTAGAGAGGGAGGACGGTTCTAACTCCAAAGAGAGACCAGCTGTCACTCACATAGTGAGTGGCTGTGTTTACACAGGCAGCCCAATTATTGGCAAAAGAGTTGATCTGATTGGTCAAAAGAATTCAGAATTGGGCTGTCTGAATAAATGCAGCAAAAGAGACCCAACCTTACTTACCAGAAAATACTGTCCTTCTCCAACTTTCAACACTGTATTTCAAAGAGAGACCTTAACTATTCACTGTAGATGTCCATTGGCTGTAGAGGAGCAATGTGCCCATCTCATTGGCTGATGTGTGACTCTCATGTTTGATATGTAAACCCATCAGCGCTTTTCAGACTGCAGACAAAACCCTGCCCCTGGTTTCTCCCGGCAACAGCAGAGGGTCAGACTGAGGGCATGTGCGTTTTTCCTTCCATGCATATTTCTCATCTGATAAGTGCAGCCAGAATACCACACTGTGATTTATGGGTTGCTCGGTTAGTGTGTGTGTTAGAGATATGAACTTGGTTGTCTATGTGTGTGTGTGTGTGGGGTGGGGGGGGGGTCTGATAATTAGTGTCTGTGTCTCCCGTCATCCCCATGTAAAGTTGACATTTTGTGGCCTTTCCAGGCAGAGTGGACGTGTGGTCCCCCAGTCTAGAGGCTGCTTCCTCCTCTAACTAGACCTGACTGACTGTCTGGCTGACTGACTGAAACCTCTTAGCACTCCCTCTGTGCTCTCTCTCTCTCTCTCTCTCTCTCTCTCTCTCTCTCTCTCGGCGTCTCTCTCGCTCGGTCTCTCTCTCGGTGTGTCTCTCTCTCTCTCTCTGTCTCTCTCTCGGTGTGTCTCTCTCTCTCGGTCTCTCTCTCTGGGTGTCTCTCTCTCGGTCTCTGTCTCTCTCTCGGTCTCTCTCTCTCTCTCGGTCTCTCTGTCTCTCTCTCGGTCTCTCTCTCTCGGGTTCTCTCTCTCTCCCTCGGTCTCACTCTCGGTCTCTCTCTCTCTCTCGGTCTCTCTCTCGGTCTCTCTCTCTCTCTCTCTCTCTCTCTCTCTCTCTCTCTCGTTGTGTCTCTCCCCCCCCCCCCCCCGCCCCCTCTCTCTCTCTCTCTCTCTCTCTCTCTCTCTGTCTCTCTCTCTCTCGGTCTCTCTCGGTCTCTCTCGCTCTGTCTCTCTGTCTCTCTCTCTCTGTCTCTCTCGGTCTCGCTCTCTCAGTCTCTCTCTCTGTCTCTCTATCTCTCTCTCTCTCTCTCTCTCTCTCTCTCTCTGTCTCTCTCTCTCTCTCGGTGTGTCTCTCTCTCTCTCTCGTTCTCTCTCTCTCTCGGTCTCTCTCTCTCTCGGTCTCTCTCTCTCTCTCTCTCTCCCTCTCTCTCCCTCTCGGTCTCTCTGTCTCTCTCTCTCGGTCTCTCTCTCGGTCTCTCTCTCTGTCTCTCTCTCTCGGTCTCTCTCTCTCTCGGTCTCTCTCTCTCTCTCTCTCTCTCTGTCTCTCTCTCTCTCGGTCTCTCTCGGTCTCTCTCGCTCTGTCTCTCTGTCTCTCTCTCTCGGTCTCTCTCGGTCTCGCTCTCTCAGTCTCTCTCTCTCTCTCTCTCTCTCTCTCTCTCTCTCTCTGTCTCTCTCTCTCTCGGTCTCTCTCTCGGTGTGTCTCTCTCTCTCTCTCGGTCTCTCTCTCTCTCGGTCTCTCTCTCTCTCGGTCTCTCTCTCTCTCTCTCCCTCTCTCTCCCTCTCTCTCCCTCTCGGTCTCTCTGTCTCTCTCTCTCGGTCTCTCTCTCTGTCTCTCTCTCTCGGTCTCTCTCTCTCTCTCTCTCTCTCTCTCTCTCGGTATCTCTCTCTCTCTCTTACAGCCGTCATAGCTCAACACCTATATTGGTGGATCTACCCCTCTCTATCCTTCTGTACATGAGCCTGACCCTTCCCTTCTCTCTCAGGCCTCTGTAGTGGGACGGCCTGAGGCAGGGGGTTTCTGGGTGGGTGCCCCAGGTCACTGCCCCCATGTCGGACCTCTACCTGGAGCTCAGGGGTTAGGTGACTGGGAGGCCTGTGGGTTAAGGGGTTGTGTGTGTGTGTGACCTCAGCACCATGCTATGGGCAGTGTGACAGTGATTTGTAGCGACATCTGTTCCCCAGTAGGACCGCAGTTGACCAACATTAGAGTCACCCCTTGTGTGTGAACATGTTACAGAGAGGGCTTACAGGGCAGTTTATACACCCTGAGCCAATCAGATCATCTAAAACCAACACACAGTTAAAGCCCCACAGCTGCCATGGCAAACACAAACAGTCAAGTGCCCTTGACCTCAGTCACACTCACACCCATATATACATGCACACACACACACACACATATACACGCACACACACACACACTGGCCTCACTCCTACACTATGCTGCTGCAACTCCCTGCAATGTGAAACTATGAAATACTGACAAGTTTTGAAGTCAAACATTCAGATGATAAATATTTTTTCTTTGAAATTGTAATATAATTTCCAGACTTCACTAACACGACACACTGTACTGAATTACAGATATTTTCAAGTATTATTAAGTAGATAGTTTAAGTAGATGTTTACTGCATTTTCATCTAAATTGGCCTTTAGTCCAGTGCTCCATAAATCCTGATCTAGGAACCGCTTTCCTAATCCCAATGCTAATGTCCAACACTAGAGGCTGAGGCGTAACAGATCTCAGGCCAGTCCTTATGAGTGACTGTTATTTAGTGAACAGGTCAGGGAGGGGTGTGAGGTGTTGACAGGTGGAGAGGCCGCAGGAGAATTAATGATGTTTATTTGTTGGTTTTTAACTGGAGAGGGAGCCATAAAGCTGTAAATCACACACACACGCTCTCATACACACACACACACACACACACGCTCTCATACACACTGGACGAGTTGAAGTGTAAGAGAGACAGCAGGTTTCCACAAGCTCTCTGTGTACATTGAGCCAAGTATAACATGTGCGCAGCAGTCGACAGAGAGAGGGGGGGGGGGGGGGAGTGAAAAGGGGAGAAGAGAGAGGATGAGGGAATGAGGAAGACAAAGTGAGTGAGGAGGAGTAAGAGAGAGAGAGAGCGGGAGAAGGATTAAAGGAGTGAGAAAGTGAGGAGGAGAGCACAACAGTTTGAGAGAAAGAGCGAGTGATGGAAACAGAGGAAGAGGGAGACGGGGGATCAAAAGAAGAAAAAATATGCAAATGAGTGAAAAGGGAAAAGAGCTGGAGAGTCCTCCTTGTCTGGATAATAAATTGTTCACGGTCTGTGGCATTTCAACATTTTATGTTCTCCCCGCTATAAAAAGTAATCAATTTGGTCTAAATCACCCCTTCCCTAAATGTCAGAAGGCAGGAGGGGGAGGGCTCTCTTACAACCCAGAAAAGAGGGAACAAGAGAAAAAATGAGTGAAAGACAGAAGAAGGAAATTAGAATGATGTGTTCAAATCTGGTCATGGTCACAACAAACCAGCGTGCACACAGCTGCAGAACGTTGCAGAAACGTTGTGGGCCAAGCTGGAGAGAACCCAGCGTGGTTATTCCATATGTCTTCCATATCAGAGGAAATGGATCATTAACCCAATAGGAGTTATTTATGGAGCGGAACATGCAGGATACTGCTGTGGTTCAGGAGAACATGTGGTGGTTCTTTCCTATCGAGAATCAAGCTTTGTCTCAAAATCCTGTGTTTGGATCATGCCGTGACCTTACAAAGTCCAATTATTCTTATCCCATTGTCAGTTCTCACCATTGCCAGTAGATTAACACATATTGGTCTAGATTTAAACCAAAAGGCTTCTATTCGTCGATTGGATTTAAAGATATTGGTGCAGGCAGACCCAGCTATCCATTCTTCCCTAACCTAGTAACAAAAACTAGGAGAAACGCCTGCAATGATGCCCAGAACCAGGACTATTGGATCAACCCTGCCCATATACACTACCTCCCCCTAGTAACCACACACACACACACAGACACACACACGGTGAGCCTCACTGCCAAACAAACACCCAACCCCTAGCTCTGCGAAAGTCTTTTATTGGTTCCTGTCTGTCGGTATATGAAGGCCGTGGTGTACCGGGAAGACACAGGAATACTAAATAGGCTGTGTGTCACTCAGGGACAGGCGTTTGGACTATAGGATGACTGTTGGAGTCAGAAAGTCATAAAGTGAGCCTCTGCTGGGTTGGGCTGTACTGTACTGTGTGCCAAGGTGCTGACATACTATAGTGACGGCTTCCTGCTTTTCTCCCCCTCCAGCTATCCCTGCAGGTCATGTTAGGTTGGGAGGGTGGAAGGAGGGGCTTCTCAGGGGCTTGTTGGCTGTTTAGGGATGTAACCAAGGGCAGCCGTAGTGGAGGAGATCATGTCTCTGGCCCCTACAATAATGTGTTGAACTCCCTCCTACTGTGGAGTTTTTAATTAGTGCTGAAGAAGGTAAGTAGGCTTCTCTCCGTCTCTCTCCCAGTGTGTGTGTGTGTGTGTGTGTGTGTGTGTGTGTGTGTGTGTGTGTGTGTGCGTGATTTATTTGTGCTCTCCTGCTTGTGTTGCTAGTGGTAACAGAATGTGTGTGTAGAAACGCGGAGGCAGGTTTCCCACCCTGGCGGCCAGCAACCCTACTGTGACCAGCTCATAGCCCCTAACACTGCAGTAACACACCCTGCAGACACACACCCTGCAGTGACACTGATTAAAGTGGCAAAGTCAAATCAAACTGTATTTGTCACATGCGCCAAATACAACAAGTGTAGACCTTACCGTGAAATGCCGAATACAACAAGTGTAGACCTTACCGTGAAATGCTTACTTACAAACCCTTAACCAACAGCGCAGTTCAAGAAGAAAATATTTACCAAGTAGACTAAAATAAAAAAATTATACTAAAAAGTAACACAATAAGAATAAGGAGGCTATATTCAGGGGGCACCGGTATCGAGTCAGTGTGGGGGGGTACAGGCTAGTTGAGGTAATCTGTACATGTAGGTGGGGGCGAAGTGACTATGCATAGGTAACAAACAAACAGTGTACTAGAGGGGGGGGGGGGGGGGGGTCAATGTAAATTGTCCGGTGGCGATTTTACGAATTGTTCAGCAGTCTTATGGCTTTGGAGTAGAAGCTGTTGAGGAGCATTTTGTTCCTAGACTAGGCGCTCCAGTACCGCTTGCCTTGCGGTAGCAGAGAAAAGTCTATAACTTGGGTGACTGGAGTCTGTCAATTTTATGGGCTTTCCTCTGACACTGCCTATTATATAGGTCCTGGATGGCAGGAAGCTTGACCCCAGTGATGTACTAAGCCGTTCGCACTACCCTCTGTAGCGCCTTACGGTCAGATGCCGAGCAGTTGCCATACCAGGCAGTGACGCAACTGGTCAGGATGCTCTCGATGGTGCAGCTGTAGAAGCTTTTGAGGATCTGGGGAACCATGCCAAATCTTTTCAGTGTCCTGAGGGGGAATAGGTTTTGTCATGCCCTCTTCATGACTGTCTTGGCATGTTTGGTTCATGGTAGTTCGTTGGTGACGTGGACACCAAGGAACTTGAAACTCTCACTACAGCCCCGTCGATGTTAATGGGGGCTTGTTCGGCCCGCCTTTTCCTGTAGTCCACAATCAGCTCCTTAGTCTTGCTCACATTGAGGGAGAGGTTGTTGTCCTTGCACCACACTGCCAGTTCTCTGACCTCCTCCCTATAGGCCGTCTCACCGTTGTCGGTGATCACTGTTGTGTCTTCAGCAGACTTAATGATGGTGTTGAAGTCATGTTTGGCCACGCAGTCGTGGGTGTACAGGGAATACAGGAGGGGACTAAGTACACACCCCTGAGGGGCCCCCGTGTCAAGGATCAGCGTGGCAGATGTGTTGTTGCCTACTTTTACAACCTGGGGGTGGCCCGTCAGGAAGTCCAGGATCCAGTTGCAGAGGGAGGTGTTTAGTCCCAGAGTTCTTAGCTTAGTGATGAGCTTCTGGGGCACTATGGTGTTGAACGCTGAGCTGTAGTCAATGAACAGCATTCTCACATAGGTGTTCCTTTTGTCCAGGTGAGAGAGAGCAGTGTGGAGTGCGATTGAGATTGCGCCATCTGTGGATCTTTTGGGGCGGTATGCGAATTGGAGTGGGTCTAGGGTGTCCGGGAGGATGCTGTTGATGTGAGCCATGACCAGCCTTTCAAAGTACTTCATGGCTACCTACCTGAGTGCCACGGGGTGGTGATCGTTTAGGCAGGTTAACTTCACTTCCTTGGGCACAGGGACTATGGTGACTTGCTTGAAACATGTAGGTATTACAGACTCGGTCAGGGAGAGGTTGAAAATGTTAGTTAAGACACTTGTCAGCTGGTAATCCGTCTGGCCCAGCAGCTTTGTGAATATTTACCTTTTTAAAGGATTTAAAGATACCAAGAGCATTATCTTAGTCATCCAGAACTGCCGGTGCTCTCGTGCATGCTTCGGTATTACTTTCCTCGAAGGGAGCATAAAAGGCATTTAGCTTGTCTAGTAGGCTCGCGTCACTGGGCAGCTCGCGTCTGGGTTTCCCTTTGTAGTCCGTAATAGTTTTCCAGCCCTGCCACATCTGACGAGCTTCAGAGCCGGTGTAGTAGGATTCAATCTTAATCCTGTATTGACGCTTTGCTTGTTTGATGGTTAGTCTGAGGGCATAGCGGGATTTCTTATATAAGCGTATGGATTAGTGTCGTGCTCCTTGAATGCGGCAGCTCTAGCCTTTAGCTCGATGCGGATGTTGCCTGTAATCCATGGCTTCTGGTTGGGATATGTACGTACAGTCACTGTGGGGAAGACATCATTGATGCACTTATTGATGAAGCCGATGACTGAGGTGGTGTATTCCTCAATGCCATTGGATGAATCCCGGAACATATTCCAGTCTGTGCTAGCAAAACAGTCCTGTAGTATAGCATCCGCGTCATCTGACCACTTCCATATTGAGCGAGTCACTGGTACTTCCTGCTTTAGTTTTTGCTTGTAAGCAGGAATCAGGAGGATAGAATTATGGTCAGATTTGCCAAATGGAGGGCGGGGGAGAGCTTGTATGCATCTCTGTGTGTGGAGTAAAGGTGGTCTAGGATTTTTTTTCCCATGGTTGCACATGTGATATGCTGGTAAAAATGTGTCAAAACGAATTTAAGTTTGCCTGCATTAAAGTCCCTGTGCGCTAGGAGCACCACTTCTGGGTGAGCATTTTTTTCTTTGCTTATGGCTTTATAGAGTTGGTTAAGAGTGGTCTTAGTGCCAGCTTCGCTTTGTGGTGGTAAATAGAAGGCTACGAATAATACAGATGAGAACTCTCTTGGTAGATAGTGTGGTCTACAGCTTATCATAAGGTGCTCTACCTCAGACGAGCAATACCTCGAGACTTCTTTAATATTAGACATCGCGCACCAGCTGTTATTGACAAAAAGACACACACCCCTCGTCTTACCAGAGGTAGCGTCTCTGTTCTGCCGGTGCGTGGAAAATCCCGCTAGCTCTATATTGTCCTTATCTTTGTTCAGCCACGTCTCTGTGAAACATAAGATGTTACAGTTTTTAATGTCACGCTGGTAGGATAATCTTAATCGTAGGTCATCCATTTTATTTTCCAATGATTGTATGTTAGCAAGCAGAATGAAAGGCAATGGGAGTTTACTCGCTCGCCTCCGGATTCTCAGAAGGGTGCTCAATCTGCGGACTCTTTTCCGACGTCCTTTCTTCACGCAAAAGGCGTGGATTTGGGCCTGTTCCAGTGAAAGCTGGAAAAGATATCCATCTCATCGGACTCGTTAGAGGATAAAGTTTCTTTCAGTTTGGGGTTCTGTATGTGCATTTTGAGTTTGGTGTGTACGCATGTATCTGACTATAAGTTTTGCAATATTGCTCTCATCGTTGGTGTGAAAGGGTTTCAAACAGCAGACAGTTATGCAACTGTTAGTGAAAGTGCTCCCCCCCTACACTCTCTCTCCTCTACCCTTTCTTTCCTCTACACTATCTCTACCCTTCACTCTCATTCTCTGTAACCAATGCACAACCACTCTCCATTCTCCAAACTCACTCTTTCTCCTCATACTCTGTGTTGACATTCTCCTCTGCCGTGTTGTTGTTAGCTGCTGCTGTAGATCTTTTCTCCTGGTAATGGGATCTCTTCCCTGGAGGTCTGGAGAGAGGGTGGGACCTCCCATTCATTAGCAGCAACGTTGAATTTTCACCACAATCTAATTCATAACTTAATGGATCCCAGGCATTCACACTGTATATGTTAGAGGGGAGGGAGGGAGAGAGATGGGGGAGGGAGGGAGAGAGGCTCTGTGAGAAAGAGAGAATGTCGGCTCATGTATAGAAACTGATAGAGGGATTAAGAGAAAGCAAAGTGTAGACTGCTTAAGGAATGCTGTTTTGTTCTCTTAACATTGCAACCTTAAAACGGGTAGAGGGAGAGAGTGATATTGAGAGATGGAAGCATAGATGGACAGAAAGACAGAATGTGAAGAGACAGTGAGAGAGTGAGGGATAAAGAGAGAGAGGGAGAGCAACCCACATAGTGTGACAGACAGACAGACCGACCGACCGACCGACAGACAGACAGACAGACAGACAGACAGACAGACAGACAGACAGACAGACAGACAGACAAAAGGACAGTATGTCTGGAGGTGTATAAGGTTAAGCTGCTCTCTTCAGACAGTGAGCTCCTATGACAGGTGTCAGTGGATAAATTAAAGACCTCTACTGTAGAATGAGCTCATCCAACCTGCCTTCCTACTCCCCCTCTCCTCCCCCAAGTCTGTATAGAGTCAGATCCATAAATAACCTTAATAACCTCCCCCCAACACACTCTCTCACGGTGCTGGAAAAGTACAGAATTATCATATTTGAATAAAAGTAGAGATAACTTAATAGAAAATGGATCAAGCGAAATTGGAAGTCACCCAGTAAAATACTACTTGAGTAAAAGTCTAAAATTATTTGGTTTTAAATAAACTTAAGTATCAAAAGTAAATTGAATTTATGGATAGCCAGGGGCACACTCCATCACTCAGACATCATTTAGGGCAGTAGGGATGACCAGGGATGTTCTCTTGATAAGAGTGTGAATTGAACCATTTTCATGTCCTGCTAATCATTCAAAATGTAACAAGTACTTTTGGGTGTCAGGGAAAATGTATGGAGTAAAAAGTACATTATTTTCTTTAAGAATGTAGTGAAGTAAAAGTTACCCCCCAAAAACGACTTAAGTAGTAATTTAAAGTAAGTTCTTTACACCATTGCACACACACACACACACACACACACAATGTCTGCTGAGATCAGAGACTAGGGAGGGTTGAGTGGGGGGAGGGATGGTCGGCAGGGGAAGCTTCTGAGTGACAGCTGATAAGAGGCCCTCTGGCGGCCCCACAGTGACATAATAATGGCTAGGTTCAGGGAAGAGAAGAGAAGTGAAGTGGTACTGCAGTAAGGTATGTTATTTATATCCAAAGTTAGTCATTAGTAAACACTAACCAATAAAAGAGGAGCACCAAGTATTTGCATTAAAGGAAAAACCCACCCAAAACCACTCATTCCTTTAATTTACAGTGTTAAATTACAGTAATATGTGAGAACAATATTTTTGGTGAACAAATGTTTCACTTTGCCGTTATAATAAAGTTGGAGCATTGCATACGAAATCAACGATGCAATGCTCGCTCTATGGATGGCTAGCTAGCAAACGTAGCTACACACAATAACACCAAAGACAGCATCAGAATGTAACATAGCTAGTTAGCTGTAAAATCACCAAAACAAACTGGACTATCAATTTTGGAGTCTACAATCTGACCATGTTCAACCTGCAGATCAATATGTCTAACATTCGCAAAGCAGATATACTTTTGAGTAGATGGGAAACGTTGCACATGCTACGCAATGGGGCATTCGGTGCATTCTGAGCGATTCTGGGAAAAGGAACACTATCCTTCAAGGAGTGAATGGGAGTCTATTGTGCACTAGCTCAAAGATCCAACATTAGCACAAATTTCCTCAACATGAAGTAGAACATTACAGATCTTTTCCGAGATGTGAGATAGCAAGTTAGTTATCTGTAGTATCATAGAGCTTTTGAATCGTGACATTAAGTACTTTTGAGGAAAATAGGCATGTATACATACAGTATATATTGACATTGAGAAGGGACTGCGTGATGATTAGCTTAGCAACCGTGTGACGCAGCATGACAAAGTGAATGCGATTGGTCGACTGTCAACTGGGTAGGGTGTTATATGTTCCTTCATTCATTGGATTCCTATCTCCTTTCTATATTATCTCTGGCAATGGCACCATGCAATGCACCCTGGACTAAAGAGGCAGACCTTCCGTTAAATTACACATTTCTCGAGGTAGGAATATTTTAAAAAATATGATCAATGGCTCATTCGAGAGAAGACATCGCCTGAGTTATGACATCGGCCAGTATTGAAATCTGACATGTATGAAATACATTTTTGCGTTACATGAAATGACCCAGGGAATCGACAGTGATGTAATAAAAAAATATAACATTCAAAATGGCTGACCCTTTCCTTTCAGCATAACCTGGTCCCCTCTTCCAAACATTATTGCATTTTGTTTCACAAATATTAGTATTAAATACCGATCTCATCGTGAATTATGCTCAACCCAAACACATATGCCCTGCAGTTAAACCTTAACTACTAGTATTCGCTATGGTAATAGCTGTGTCAGCAATATTAGTACCAGCAGTAGTTTCTCTACACTCATAACAGGAATCTGGAGTCAGTCAACCTAGTGTCTCCACTCTCTCGGGTACACCTTAGACCACTGTTCCCACCCACACTGTGTGTGTTTGCATGAATATTGTGTGTGTGTGTGTGTATGTCTGTCTGCACTCATACTCTCTCCCCCCTGAGGCTACCGTATAGGTAAGTCCTGTTCAGTTTGCGGAGGAACCCCCACAGTGAAACGGATGGAGATCAGGTACATTAACCCCAGGGCCATAACAACAGTCGCTGTACCATTACCAGTCAATGGGTTTGGATGGTAGGGGGTGAACATTCGTCTGCCTCAAATCCATTCTGCTATTCTGACAATTAGAGGGATTGGTGGGAAAGGTATCACACTGGTCAAATTAATGCAATGATGGTGAACACACCATCCAATACGCACAGAAGCACACGTGCACAGACACACACACACACACACACACACACACACACACACACACACACACACAGTCTTGTTTTACTAACCTTGTGGGGACACACAATTTATCCTCTTTCAAAATCTTTAACCTTAACCTCTCTAGGGTACGTGGGCGTCCCACCTCATCAACAGCCTGTGAAACTGCAGGGCGCCAAATTCAAAACAACAGAAATCCCATAATTAAAATTCCTCAACCAGTATTTTACACAATTTTAAAGATACACTTGTTGTAAATCCATCCACGGTGTCCGATTTCAAAAAAGGCTTTACGACGACCTCCTTTTTGTTAGCGCGTTCAGCCCAGTATACCAAATTCATGACGCGCGAGCAGACAAAAAGTAAAAAAGTTCCGTTACAGTCCGAAGAAACATGTAAAACGAAGTATAGAATCAATCTTTAGGATGTTTTTAACATAAATCTTCAATAATGCTCCAACCAGAGAATTTCTTTGTCTTCAGAATTGCAATGGAACGCAAGCTAACTCTCACATGAACGCGCAAGACTGAGCTTGTGGCTCTCTGGCAGACCTCTGACTCATTCCCCTCTCATTTGCCCCAACTTCACAGTAGAAGCATCAAACAAGGTTCTAAAGACTGTTTACATCTAGTGGAAGCCTTAGGAAGTGCAATATGACCCCATAGACACTGTGTATTCGATATGGCAAGAGTTGAAAAACTACAAACCTCAGGATTCCCACTTCCTGGTTGGATTTTCTCTCGGGTTTTGCCTGCCATATGAGTTCTGTTATACTCACTGACATCATTCAAACAGTTTTAGAAACTTCAGAGTGTTTTCTATCCAAATTTACTAATTATATGCATATTCTAGCTTTAATGGCTGAGTAGCAGTCTAAAATTCCCAATGCTGCCCCCTACCCTAGAGATGTTAACCGTAGCCTTAACTCCAAAACCTAAGCTTAACCCTAACTCCAAAACGTAACCTTTAACCCCTAACCCTTACTCTAACCCTAACACTAATTTTAACCCTAAACCCCCTAGAAATATCCTTTTTCCTTGTGGGGACCAGTAAAATGTCCCCAGTTGGTCAAATTGTTTTTAGTTTACTAATCTTGTGAGGACTTCTGGTCCATATGTACTAGAGGTCGACCGATTATGATTTTTCAACGCCGATACCGATACCGATTATTGGAGGACCGAAAAAAGCAGATAACGATTAATCGGCCCATTTTTTAAAAATAAATTAAATTAAAAAATAAAATAAAAATGTATTTATTTATTTATTTGTAATAATGACAACTACAACAATACTGAATGAACACTTAATATAACCTAATATAATGCCTCAAATAAATAATGAAACATGTTCAATTTGGGTTAAATAATGCAAGAACAAAGTGTTGGAGAAGAAAGTAAAAATGCAGTATGTGCCATGTAAAAAAGCTAATGTTTAAGTTCCTTGCTCAGAACATGAGAACATATGAAAGCTGGTGGTTCCTTTTAACATGAGTCTTCAATATTCCCAGGTAAGAAGTTTTAGGTTGTAGTTTATAGGAATTATAGAACTATTTCTCTATATACTTTTGACTATTGGATGTTCTAATAGGCACTTTAGTATTGCCAGTGTAACAGTATAGCTTCCGTCCCTCTCCTTGCCCCTACCTGGGCTTGAACCAGGGACACATAGACAACAGCCACCTTCGAAGCATCGTTACCCATCGCTCCACAAAAGCCGCGGCCCTTGCAGAGCAAGGGGAACAACTACTTCAAGGTCTCAGAGCGAGTTACGTCACCGATTGAAACACTATTAGCGTGCACCCCGCTAACTAGCTAGCCATTTCACATCGGTTACACCATCCTAATCTCGGGAGTTGATAGGCTTGAAATCATAAACGGCTCAATGCTTGAAGCACAGCGAAGAGCTGCTGGTAAACGCACAAAATTGCTGTTTGAATGAATGGTTACGAGCCTGCTGCTGCCTACCACCGCTCAGTCAGACTGCTCTATCAAATATCAAATCATAGACTTAATTATAACATAATAACACACAGAAATATGAGCCTTAGGTCATTAATATGGTCGAATCCGGAAACTATCATTTCGAAAACAAAACGTTTACAGGTCCATAAGTCTAAATATTGCTGTTACATTGCACAACCTTCAATGTTATGTCATAATTACGTAACATTCAGGCAAATTAGTTCGCATCGAGCCAGGCGGCCCAAACTGTTGCATATACCCTGATTCTGCGTGCAATCAACGCAAGAGAAGTTACACAATTTCCCTAGTTTAATATTGCCTGCTAACCTGGATTTCTTTTAACTAAATATGCAGGTTTAAAAAAAAATACTTCTGTGTATTGATTTTAAGAAAGGCATTGATGTTTATGGTTAGGTACATTCGTGCAACGATTGTGCTTTTTTCGCAAATGCGCTTTTGCTAAGACATCCCCCATTTGGCGAAGTTGGTCACAACGAGCCAGGCGGCTCAAACTGCTGCATATACCCTGACTCTGTTGCACAGAACGCAAGAGAAGTGACACAATTTCCCTAATTAAAATAAATTAATGTTAGCAGGCAATATTAACTAAATATGCAGGTTTAAAAATGTATACTTGTGTAATGATTTTAAGAAAGGCATTGATGTTTATGGTTCGGTACATTGGCGCTAAGACGGTACTTTTTTCATGAATGCGCTTGTTAAATCACCCGTTTGGCGAAGTAGGCTGTGATTCAATGATTTAATGAACAGGCACCGCATCGATTATATGCAACGCAGGACAAGCTAGATAAACTAGTAATACCATCAACCATGTGTAGTTAACTTGTGAATATGTTAAGATTGCTTGTTTTTTATAAGATACGTTTAATGCTAGCTAGCACCGTACCTTGGCTCCTTGTTGCACTCGCATAACAGGTAGTCAGTCTGCCACGCAGTCTCCTCGTGGAGTGCAATGTAATCGGCCATGATCGGTGTCCAAAAATGCTAATTACCGATTGCTATGAAAACTTGAAATCTGCCCTAATTAATCAGCCATTCCAATTAATCGGTCGACCTTTAATATGTACACACACACACACACACACACACACACACACTCTCACACACACACACACACACACATGTAGACATGTGATAAGGAAATGTCCCTGTGGTTGTATCCAGAGGCAGAGAAAGCATCTGAGTAGCGGAGCCCTTGTCTGCGACCTGGGTTACCTGGACTAATGGACTATGGGCCCCTTTCTTTAGCTTGTGGTTTATAGGGGCCCTAATTTGGTTAACAGGGGCCCTTGTCTGTTTTTGCGAGCTGCTTGTCTGGGTTTGTAGAGTACAGTAATGTACTGTATGAGTGTAGTATGGTCCTAGGAACCACATTCATCACACACACACTGTTGACTTAACCTTTTCTTGGAACTCTCCAAAGATATGCGCCAATCCTGCACACTGCATCCAGAATCACACACACACACGTATGCATGCCCAACACACCCACCCACACACGTATGCATGCACAAATACAGGTATGCATTCTCTCACACACACACACAGAAACACTCATTGTTTGCTCTCAAGGGCTTTCTCCACATTACCTTCAACCCTGCGTATGAGGACACGAGGAAACCACACTGAACAATCTCAAGAGCTTCCCTCTCCAAAACAATAAACACTCACACACACACACAAACACACAGAAATCCGGCCCTTCCAAAACAATGCTAACAGTAAGCACATAAATAAGCTCAAAATTGACCTGTGGATAGGGTTACGTAAAAGCAAACATGCCCAACGTTCTGGAACAGAACCAAGGGCAACGTCGTCGGGATTACCCAGGAATGTCCAACTTCCTCTGATAACAGGGGGGTGAATGAAAGAATTCCAGAAAGAGTAGAAGGACCGAACTCTCTCCTGGTTTGACGTTGGTGTGTTTGAAAGTCTGGCAAGTCTGAGGTTATTGTGTGTCCACGAGACTATGAGAGAGTGAGGCTGTGGTTTGCGTATGTAGTTGTGAATGCGTACTGATGGACGTGTCTTTGTATGCATGCATGTGTGTGTTTGTACATGAGTGTGCGAGGTGAGCGTGGGGTTATGGATGGCCGTGTGTGTTGGTGGTTGGTTGGGTGCTAGGTAAATATTGAGTGTGCATTTACTGTGGAACAATGGGAACAAAGACGGCCCTGTGTCTGACAGAGAGAGAACATGTGAGCACTGCAGAGTGGGGATGCATAGAGAGTGTGAGGGTGTTTGATTGAGACAGTGTGTCTGTCTGTGCGTATGTGTCCATTAAAGCTGGAAGTGTTGTGAAGAGAGAGATGTGTGTATGTTATAAAGATGTTTATAACACACACACACACACACACCAAAGCCTAACACCATATGAATGAGTAAGACAAATGGAAAGGCTCGTCCCTGGAAAAGTAAGTTAAACACTGGTCACATATGCACTGGAATTATGGGATGTTAAAATCTCACTTTGGGAATGGGAGAGAGGGGAATAAGACACACAAACACACAAAGCATATGTCCAGCTGGTGGGCGTCTTCTCTGATATCTTCAAGATGTCCCTGTCCCAGGCTGTAGTCCCCACCTGCTTCAAGGTGACATGCCCAAATTACTATCGCCCCATCGCACTCACCTCGGGCATCATGAAGTGCTTTGAGAGGCTAGTCATGACCCACACTAAGGCCAGGCACACTGGATCCACTCCAATTTGCCTCCATCCGATTCCACGGAACATGCCATTTGATCGCTATTCACACGGCAGTAACACATCTGGACAAGAGGAACACTTATTTGAGAATGCTGTTCAGCACTATTGCTCCCTCCAAGCTCAACACCAAGCTCAGAGCCCTGGGTCTGGACATCACCCTCTGGACACCCCCCAGGGGTGTGTCCTCAGCCCTCTGCTGTACTCTTTGTTCACCCACGATTGCGTGGCTTTGCACAGCACCATAAGTGAACTGGCATTATGGTGCCAGGATAACAACCTCTCCCTCAATGTTAGCAAAACAAAGGAGTTGATTGTTGACTTCAGGAAGCAGAGGAGGGAACATGCCCCGATCCACATCAACAGGACTGCAGTAGAGAGAGTCAGTAGTTTTAAGTTCCTCGGCGTTCACATCACCGAGGACTTGACATGGACAAACAACACCACCACTCTGGTCAAGAGGGCGCAACAGAGTCTCTACTTCCTAAAGGGGCTGAAGAAATTTTGCGTTCCACCCCAGGTCCTCTCAAAATACTACTGCTGCACCATCGAGAGCATCCTGACCGGTTGCATCATGGCCTGGTACAGGAATTGCACCGTCCATGGCCGCAAGGCCCTCCAGCGGGTGGTGAAGATGTCCCAGTACATCAAATCAAATCAAATGTATTTATATAGCCCTTCGTTCATCAGCTGATATCTCAAAGTGCTGTACAGAAACCCAGCCTAAAACCCCAAACAGCAAGCAATGCAGGTGTAGAAGCACGGTGGCTAGGAAAAACTCCCTAGAAAGGCCAAAACCTAGGAAGAAACCTAGAGAGGAACCAGGCTATGTGGGGTGGCCAATCCTCTTCTGGTTGTGCCGGGTGGAGATTATAACAGAACGTGGCCAAGATGTTCAAATGTTCATAAATGACCAGCATGGTCGAATAATAATAAGGCAGAACAGTTGAAACTGGAGCAGCAGCACGGTCAGGTGGACTGGGGACAGCAAGGAGTCATCATGTCAGGTAGTCCTGGGGCATGGTCCTAGGGCTCAGGTCAGTTGAAACTGGAGCAGCAGCACGGCCAGGTGGACTGGGGACAGCAAGGAGTCATCATGTCAGGTAGTCCTGGGGCATGGTCCTAGGGCTCAGGTCCTCCGAGAGAGAGAAAGAAAGAGAGAAGGAGAGAATTAGAGAACGCACACTTAGATTCACACAGGACACCGAATAGGACAGGAGAAGTACTCCAGATATAACAAACTGACCCTAGCCCCCCGACACATAAACTACTGCAGCATAAATACTGGAGGCTGAGACAGGAGGGGTCAGGAGATACATCACTGGGACCGTGCTCCCACCCATCCAGGACATCTACTCTAAACAGTGTCTTAGGATGTCCTGCAGCATCATTAAGGACCCTACACACCCCAGAAACAAGCTGTTCACTCCCTTACCATCGGGCAAATTGTATCGGAGCGTGAGGTCTAATACAAACCGTATCAGAGACTGTTTCTATCTACGAGCCATCAGACTGCTGAACATTGAACTGGACTGACCACCTGATCTGATTCTCTGCACCTTTCATGCTGCTTGTTTCCATGGGCAGGGAGGATGGAGGCAGTAACATTAGACATGCTGCTTGTTTCCATGGGCAGGGAGGATGGAGGCAGTAACATTAGACATGCTGCTTGTTTCCATGGGCAGGGAGGATGGAGGCAGTAACATTAGACATGCTGCTTGTTTCCATGGGCAGGGAGGATGGAGGCAGTAACATTAGACATGCTGCTTGTTTCCATGGGCAGGGAGGATGGAGGGCAGTAACATTAGACATGCTGCTTGTTTCCATGGGCAGGGAGGATGGAGAGCAGTAACATTAGACATGCTGCTTGTTTCCATGGGCAGGGAGGATGGAGGGCAGTAACATTAGACATGCTGCTTGTTTCCATGGGCAGGGAGGATGGAGGGCAGTAACATTAGACATGCTGCTTGTTTCCATGGGCAGGGAGGATGGAGAGCAGTAACATTAGACATGCTGCTTGTTTCCATGGGCAGGGAGGATGGAGAGCAGTAACATTAGACATGCTGCTTGTTTCCATGGGCAGGGAGGATGGAGAGCAGTAACATTAGACATGCTTCACGGAGCCTGTGTGTGTTGTGTGTGGGTTGTGTGTGTGTGTGTGTGTGTTGTATGTGTGTGTTGGGTGTGTTGTATGTATGGGTGTGTATTGTATGTGTGTGTTGGGTGTGCTGTATGTATGGGTGTGTTTTGTGTGTATGCTCAAGCCATACATTTTTCCAGAGATGAGGGTTCAGTTAGATGCCTGATCGGCTGTCAATCAAGACCCACTGCGAAATTCAGTGTCTGTCCAGGTAAGCAGGACGTGTGGAGATGATTTCAAAACCGGCCACTAGGGGCCACAGTGAGCGCTATTACCATCAAGTAGACTTGGGTTTTTCTAGCGGGCGTGAGCTTGCGGCATACGCCCATTCACAAGGGTCACGTTTTCAATCCCATTGCTAAGCACCTGTTCCAAACCTTAACCCTTACCTTAACAATTCAGAATGAATCCCTAAACTTAACTGTGGAGTTGTTTTTGTTTTAACCAAATCCCAAACCTTAACTTAATTATTCAGAACGAATCCCTAAAAATGACCTTCAAATTTTGACGTTTATGGAGAAACGTCGGATTCTGCAATGAGACTGTGAGAACTTGTTGGCTACAGAGATTGGTCTGCGGAGAAGGGAAGGGGGAGAGTGAGGACAAACACACACACACAGTGTTTCTTCACTCAGCTCCATAGAGACATGGGAAGGATGAGTTACTCCCGTCTGTAAGCACTGTGGGTCTGTAAGTCTCTCTCCCACGACCAACACTCCTACTTGGGGACCTGAGGTGTGTGTGTGTGTGCATGCATGCGTTGTGGTGTGTATGTTGAGCTCACAAGAAGATCTGGCCATATGTGTTCCAGATGAGCCCATCATAGCGGCGTAACCACGGAGACCACGGGAGAGATGGCTGCAGCAGCGCTAGAGCTGATCAAAGTGATCAGAAGCATCAAAGTGATCTAGTGATGAAATAACCCACTCAAGTCCTCCTCACCGTCACTCTTTGGACCTAACCACAGATCTAGGATCAGATTACCCAACCCCCTAACCTTAACCATTAGGGAGATGGAAAAACTCAATCAGTGGACAACGTCTGCTACTGTACACTCCCCATCGTCTTCAGCATGTAGGCTATAGTACGACAGGTCACATTTTCTTTTGTTACCAATAGAGTGATATGGGGCGTGAAACTATAGTTGCACAAAGCCGAGCAAAAAGTATTCTAGATCTTTGTGTGCAAAATGAAGACATTTCTTATGTGTTTTATCTTTCCGTTTCTACGTGAAAAACACCAAATCCAGCGTTAACGCGACCCCTGATACGAATGAACATGGGAATTGTAGTTTTGGATGCTAGTCTACAGGTGGTCATGGGGTTTGTAGTCTTGGTAACACGGTTCATATTTATTTTATTTTTCAACTGCAGTTGGGCCAATAGAATGTGTCGTGTTAAGGCGTCTGCATGCTTCCCAGCCGAAACAGTTTGGAGGAGTGTTTTCATACTGTGTGTCATGAACACATTTTGGACTTTTTCCTTCTGTGTGTTTTTTCCCCGGCTGTTCGGGCACACGTTTTTTCTGGAGGCAAGCCGAAGTTTAGAGCCCCAAGCCTACGTCCCTTCATCAGTGATCGGTCAACCATAGTGGATTCTTCAATAAAGTCTTTGTTGTTATTCAACAAGAGAAGACTTGTTTTCATTCAGAAATACTGCACCAAACATCTTAGATGTCAAATCGCGCGACTAAGATCTCCTCGACTAAAACGTCAAAATGAATTACAGATTTCTTGAGTTATATTATATTTTGAGGAAATGTGTACTGACTAAGGCATTTCAAAATGGACACACAGTACTATTGCCTGTCTTTTTCTTGTATTTCAAGCGAAGGTCTTTATAGGGAGTATGCAAGCACACTTGTTCAGCTACGTGCCTGAAGCATGCTGACACCTTTACTCCACCGTGTTGGCTATTTAAACGGGGTGTGTGGTGTTTGTAGTTTTACACTGCTAGTTGTAGGCGTGCTGCTGTACTTGACTGCCTTGTGTGTTCAGCTCCCATTACACACACAAACAGAAGTCGGAGATAAATGGCGTAATTAAACAGTGTTGAAGTCTATGCCTCTTTCACACACTGAGCTGTGTTTGTTTATTTTGCTCCGTCTCTGTGTCTCACACACTCACTCTGTTTCTCTGTCATTCGTCATGGCCATGAAAGGGCTGTTTTACTGAGAGTGAATTGACAAATGGACACAATGGGTAGACAGAGAGATTTAGTGACAGTGAGAGATGTAGAGAGAGAAAGAGATTTAGTGAGAGAGAGAGATTTAGTGACCGAGATGATGAGAGAGAGAGATGTAGTGTGAGAGAGGGATGTAGTGAGAGAGAGATGTAGTGTGAGAGATGTAGTGAGAGAGAGAGAGATGTAGTGTGAGAGAGGGATGTAGTGAGAGAGGGATGTAGTGAGAGAGAGATGTAGTGTGAGAGATGTAGTGTGAGAGAGAGAGAAATGTACTGAGAGAGATTTAGTGAGAGAGAGAGAGATTTAGTGACCGAGATGATGAGAGAGAGATGTAGTGAGAGAGGGAGATGTAGCGAGAGAGAGAGAGAGAGATGTAGTGTGAGAGAGAGATGTAGTGAGAGAGAGAGATGTAGTGAGAGAGAGAGAGATTTAGTGAGAAAGAGAGAGATTTAGTGACCGAGATGATGAGAGAGAGATGTAGTGAGAGAGGGAGATGTAGCGAGAGAGAGAGAGAGAGATGTAGTGTGAGAGAGAGATGTAGTGAGAGAGAGAGAGAGATTTAGTGAGAGAGAGAGAGATTTAGTGACCGAGATGATGAGAGAGAGATGTAATGAGAGAGAGAGAGATATGTAGTGAGAGAGAGAGATATGTAGTGAGAGAGAGATATGTAGTGAGAGAGAGAGAGATGTAGTGAGAGAGATTTAGTGAGAGAGAGAGATATGTAGTGAGAGAGAGAGATATGTAGTGAGAGAGAGAGAGATATGTAGTGAGAGAGAGAGAGAGATTTAGTGACCGATAGAGATTTAGTGAGACAGAGATTTAGAAAGAGAGATGTAGAACGAGGAAGAAAGAGAATGATATACTGAGAATGTGTCTGATCGAACAATTCCGTTCTAAGTCTAGGTGTGTGTGTGTGTGTGTGTGTGTGTGTGTGTGTGTGTGTGTGCGCACGCATTTGTTGAGTTTTTGTGAGACTCAAAGCTTGCTGAAAACATTGAGGCTCGGGGTGGCTAACCAAAACCCTGCGTGCAAAATGGATGGGGGTTTCACTTCAAAAGAACCCTAAAACATACATATACATCTCTATGTGTATGATATGAATATAGAAATACATTGGTCTTTTTCCCCTGTGGGAGTGTGTGTCTCGGGTGGGGGGAGTGGATCAGATTGCCCGTCTATCTGTCGCTCCACACACACTGAAGCATGCGCTCTCTGTTGTACACACACACACACACACATCTGCTATGGGTCCCCTGTGAGACTGCGGCTCTAACCCCAACTATTTGGCAGACAGTGCTTCTGCCGTTTCAGCCATTTTGATTTCAGAGGCCCATTACTGAAAACTAGGAGAAATGTGGGTGTTTTGGGGGAGAGGAGAAGGGAGGGATGGAGGGAGTATGGAGGAGAATGGGTATGGCAGGAAGTAGAGGTGGAGGAGGAGTGGTCATGAAGAGGGGAGCTATAGAGCAGATGAGGGTTGAGGGTTGTCTGTGATCTCTGATGGAGTGCTGCCGCTGTCTACAGGGTTATTTTTGATCAGTGTTATTTTCATCCCAGACATTCCTAGAAAATTCTGTGTGGTTCAACAGCCTGGGGTCAAAACACACTGGAGCGAGAGAAAAAAGAGGATGGACGGAGGGAGGAATCGAGAAAATACTTATGAGAGATGTAGAAGGTTAATGAATGTTGTGAAGAAATATGGAGGGGGGGAAGAATGAGAAGGATTGGGTGTGTGTCACAAATAGAGGGAGGGAAAGAAGTGAGGAAAGAGAAAGGGGGTGGATGTAGAGAAGGGACTGATGTTGAAAAAGAGGGAGTTGAGTGTAGATAGAGGGATGGTGACAGAAAGAGATGGATGCAGGGGATTTCCTTCTAATGTTGTTGCTCCTTTTCCTGGTTCCGGTGATGACAAAGTGACCGGTGTTCTAAAACAATTGGACCCTGTGTGTGTGTGTGTGTGTGTGTGTATGTGTGTGTGTGTGTGTGTGTGTGTGTGTGTGTGTGTGTGTGTGTGTGTGTGTGTGTGTGTGTGTGTTTGTGTCCGGTGTTTAAAAAAAAATAATAATAATTTTACCCCCTTTTCTCCCCAATTTCGTGGTATCCAATTGTTAGTAGTTACTATCATGTCTCATCGCTACAACTCCCGTACGGGCTCGGGAGAGACGAAGGTTGAAAGTCATGCATCCTCCGAAACACAACCCAACCAAGCCGCACTGCTTCTTAACACAGCGCACATCCAACCCGGAAGCCAGCCGCACCAATGTGTCGGAGGAAACACCGTGCACCTGGCGACCTGGTTAGCGTGCACTGTGCCCGGACCGCCACAGGAGTCGCTAGTGCGCGATGAGACAAGGATATCCCTACCGGCCAAACCCTCCCTAACCCGGACGACGCTAGGCCAATTGTGGATCGCCCCACGGACCTCCCGGTCGCGGCCGGCTGCGACAGAGCCTGGGCACGAACCCAGAGTCTCTGGTGGCACAGCTAGCACTGCGATGCAGTGCCCTAGACCACTGCGCCACCCGGGAGGCCCGTCCGGTGCTATTTTGACGTCCCGCACTCTCACATACACACTCTGGGTCAGACACACAGGGTCACACAAACACACACTCAACCCAGTCGATGAGGACCCTGCTGATTTTGTCAACTGAAGGACAGAGGTTTACCGATATGAGAGGCACACACACAGATTACTCTTTGTATGCTACCAGCTGAAAGAAGCCTCTATATACCCCCTCCATGTCTCTCACACACACACACACACACACTTTGACACAGTGGCAGGATTAATAGAGAGAGTTGGATGAGAGTATAAACAGAGTGCTGTTTGGTCTAGCCAGGCATCAGGACCATAATTCTTCAGAGCTGTCTACACACACACACATACACATACACACACAGCACAGTCTTCAGAGCTCTCCACAGTCCACATTCATTCATACATACATGCAGAAAACCATAACTCTTCTCACATCAACACATGCACAAGCCATTTTTTCAGAGCGCCCCGCATACATGCACACAGAGACAGCACACACATGATCACAACTCTTACACTTTCTCTACACACACACACCACAGGTGGCTGGTGGCACCTTCATTTGGGAGGATGGGCTGGTATTAATGGCTGGAACGGAATGAATGGAATGGTATTGACTCATCAAACACACTTCATTCCAGTCATTATTATGGGCCATCCTCCCCTCAGTGTGTTTGTGGTGGTTAGCTGTCTAATGGGGAGTGTTACCCCTCATGTCAACAGTGCCCTAAACACCACTCCCAACCCGCTGGCAGCCTCATCCCATCCACCCCATCATCCCACCCTCACTGCTCCATCAGGGGGATAGAACAGCAGGCAAATGGCAGGCTTCTGGGCCTACAGACCCCCCCATGAATATTATGGATGGTGACTGACAGTTCTGATGTCTTTTGGTCTGTTGCTTTCCAGGTGTAAAATAGTTGGTTAATTTTGCCTCCAATGGACAACCTGCTTTCAGACATTTTCCCACCAGTCAACCTACATCCTTTTTCCTGAGTTATTTTGGGGCGGCCTTATCACAATATATAGGCCTGTGTCATCACAGGGTCCCCTGCAAAGTGTGTGTGTGTGTGTGTGTGCGTGCGTGTGTGTGTGTGTGTGTGTGTGTGTGTGTGCACGCCTCTCCCTCCCTCCCTAGGGTGTATTTTGGGCTCTTCCTCTAGATTAGATTAGATTAGGGCCCACGTCAAAGGAAAGCCACCTCAAGATCAGAACACATCCCACACACACACACAGGTTAAGAGAAGATGAGAGAGTGAAGGGATGAGATAGTAAAGGAAAATAGAAAATGGACCTCTAGTATGTGGCATGTACCGTAATGTGTATATGTGTGCAGCAGTATAAATGACAGGCTGGGGAGGATGCGGCTCCCAGTAGACGGCTAGGAGCAGCAGCCACAGAGAGGAGCAGACTGAGACTGACAAACACATTACTCTGCAATTAGACAGAACAACCTCCAACTCCACACACACACAGATGGAAATACATTCAACCATTTGCAGACAGACACATTCCATGCCGTCTGTAATAAGAAAGTGTTTGTGCAACGTTTTTTTTGGATCAAAAAAGGTGGTGGGTGTGGCAGGGGGAGTGGTAAAGCGCGCGGTTGGCCTGTCGGTGCGGCTGGATTCTAGAGAATATGATCGAGGCCCCGATCTTGGCGGTGTAGAAAGGTTTTCATTTATTTTTTATTTTACCCCCTTTTCTCCCCAATTTCGTGGTATCCAATGTTAGTAGTTACTATCTTGTCTCATCGCTACACCTCCCGTACGGGCTCGGGAGAGACGAAGGTTGAAAGCCATGCGTCCTCCAAAACACAACCCAACCAAGCCACACTGCTTCTTAACACAGCGCGCATCCAACCCGGAAGCCAGCCGCACCAATGTGTCGGAGGAAACACAGTGCACCTGGCGACCTGGTTAGCGTGTACTGCCCCCGGCCCGCCACAGGAGTCGCTAGTGCGCGATGAGACAAGGATATCCCTACCGGCCTAACCCGGACGACGCTGGGCCAATTGTCTATCGCCACACGGACCTCCCGGTCGCGGCCGGCTGCAACAGAGCCTGGGCGCGAACCCAGAGTCTCTGGAGCTGAGAGAAAATGTTGCGGTTTGAAAGCTAATTTGCCATGACTAATGCTGTGTTCTTTTGTTCAAACATAATAACAAAATCAATACTGCTACATTTGTTTTGGGAATTTTCAATTCTCCCTGACTGTCTAGCTTTTATTTTGGTGATTGTTAGTTTGCAAAGATTATATAAAAATAAAATAAATAAAAAAAAATATATATATGTCTGTTATCTTTTCTACATACTTTAGTATCTAGGTTTTAGTCGTTAAGTTCACACTGAAAGCGTTTTTTCATCCCAAAATAAAAAATGTATATATTTTTCAAAACTTTTAGACTTAAGCAGCCTGAAGAAAACACTTAAGCAGCCTGAAGAAAACACTTAAGCAGCCTGAAGAAAACCCTTAAGCAGCCTGAAGAAAACACTTAAGCAGCCTGAAGAAAACCCTTAAGCAGCCTGAAGAAAACACTTAAGCAGCCTGAAGAAAACCCTTAAGCAGCCTGAAGAAAACACTTAAGCAGCCTGAAGAAAACACTTAAGCAGCCTGAAGAAAACACTTAAGCAGCCTGAAGAAAACACTTAAGCAGCCTGAAGAAAACACTTAAGCGGCCCGCCCTAAGCTTTCAATAGCAGAACAATCCCTGTGTGTGTCTGGAGAGTATAGTGTAGTCTTTGACTTGGTCTGTGTTGCTGGTCTGTACAGTGCCTTTAGGAAGTACTCACACCCCTTGACTTCTTCCACATTGTGTTGCGTTACAGCCTGAATTTAAAATGGATTAAATGTAGATGTTTTTGTCACTTGCCTACACACAATACCCCATAATGTCAATGTGGAATTATGTTTTGCTAAATGTTTACAAATTAATAAAAAATGAAAAGCTGAAATGTCTTGAGTCAATAAGTATTCAATCCTTTTGTTATGGCGAGACTAAATAAGTTCAGGAGTAGAAATGTGCTGAACAAGTCACATAATAAGTTTCATGAACTCACTCTGTGTGCAAAAATAGTGTTTAACATGATTTTTGATGACTACCTACCTCATCTCTGTACCACACACATACAATTATATGTAAGGTCCCACAGTCGGGCAGTGAATTTCAAACACAGATTCAACCACAAAGACCAGGGAGGTTGCCAATACCTCGCAAAGAAGGGCATCTATTGGTAGATGGGTAAAAAAATAGAAAAGCAGACATTGAATATCCTTTTGAGTATGTTCAAGTTATTAATTACACTTTGGATAGTGTATCAATACACCCTGTCACAACAAAGATACAGGTGTCCTTCCTAACTCAGTTGCCAGAGAGGAAGGAAACTGTTCAGGGCCAATGCTGATTTAAAAACAGTCACAGAGTTTAATGGCTGTGATAGGAGAAAACTGAGGATGGATCAACAACATTGTCGTTACTCCACAATACTAACTTAATTGACAGAGGAAAAAGAAGGAAGCCTGTACAGAATACAAATATTCAAAAACATGCATCCTGTTTGCAACAAAGCACTGAAGTAAAACTGCAAAAAATGTGACAAAGCAATTCACTTTTTGTCCTGAATACAAAGTGTTATGTCGGGGCAAATACAGTACATCACTGAGTACATCTCTTCATATTTTCAAGCATGGTGGTGGCTACATCATGTTATGGGTATGCTTGTTATCGTTAATCAGGATAAAAAAAGAAACAGCACCAAGTACAGGTAAAAACCTAGAGGAAAACCTGGTTCAGTCTGCTTTCCAGTAGACACAGAGATGATTTCACCTTTCAGCAGGACAATAACCTAAAACACAAGGCCAAATCTACACTGGAGTTTCTTACCAAGAAGACAGTGAATGTTCCTGAATGGCCGAGTTACAGTTTTGCCTGAAATTTACTTGAAAATCTGTGGCAAGATGGTTGTCTAGCAATGATCAACAACCAATTTGACAGAACTTGAATAACTTTGGAAAGAATAATAGACAAATGTTGTACAATCCAGGTTTGGAAAGCTCTTTGAGACTTACCCAGAAATACTCACAGCTGTAATCGATGCCAAAGGACCTTTCCAAAGTACTGACTCTGGGGTGTGAATACTTCTGTAAATGTGATATTTCTGAAGGCACTGTAAATGGAATGCAGACTTGCACAAGAAAGAGAAACAAAATGGACTAATGGAAGCAGCCAGATAGGCAGAAGTGTCTTAATGAATCACTCACTGTGGAGACTTTACGCAGCGTGTGTGTTGGTATTTAAGCACGTTTTTGTGAGTCTGTGTATGTCTTCGTGTGTAGGCTAAGTGTGGTAATATGTTTGCCTTATTGTGTGTTTACTTTTAATTTGCTTGTGTATGTGTGAGGATGTTTGTGTGCCTGTTTATGCTTTTGTGTGTGTGCATGTGTGCTTGTCAGTCGGTGTGTGCCTGCTCGCCTATGTGTGTTTGCGTTTTATTGTGTATGTTTGTGTGTGTATGTTTGTATACTTTTCCCTCCAGCCACAACCCGTGATGACAAACATAACGATCTTCTAACTTGGCACCATGACATCGCATCTAACTTGGCACCATGACATCAGACCTCTCTGTCTGTCTGTCTGTCTGTCTGTCTGTCTGTCTGTCTGTCTGTCTCTCTCTCTAT
>NC_048566.1:31402847-31412847 GCF_013265735.2 Oncorhynchus mykiss | reverse complement strand
GAATGACTTTAATGACTTTGCAAACTCCTCCTCTGTTGTCTGTGTTTGATTTCAGAAATGTCACAATGCTTTTGTATACTTTGATATTCTAATTCTTTCTCTCTTTTCTCACTCTTTCGTTTGTTCTCTCTCTTTCTCATGTGTTGTCTTACTCCCCCTCTTTTACCCCTCTTTCTCCCCCAGTTTATTTGCCAGATCTATCTGTCTCTGTCTGTGTTTGTAGTATGGCCAGGCGATTAAAGCCCAATTGAGGACAATTAGATGGTTGTACTGGGTGGACTGGTGTCAGTGGGCAGAGACAGGGGGGGGGGGGGGGGGGGGGGGGGGGGGTGAGAGCCTGTACATTCTTACCATTTCACAAGGAGACGATCCTCTAGAATCCATCCCAGCACTCATCTCCTGGAAACCCCCCAGCCAGTCTGGAATGCTGCTTCTGCCTCATGACGGGAGAGAGAGGGATGGAGAGAGAGGGAGGGAGAGAGAGGGAGGGAGAGAGAGGGATGGGGAGAGAGGGATGAGAGAGAGAGATGGAGAGAGAGGGATGAAGAGAGAGGGAGGGAGAGAGAGGGAGGGAGAGAGAGGGATGTAGAGAGAGGGAGGGAGAGAGAGGGATGAAGAGAGAGGGATGTAGAGAGAGGGATGGAGAAAGAGGGATGGGGAGAGAGGGATAGAGAGAGAGGGATGGAGAGAGAGGGATGGAGAGAGAGGGATGGGGAGAGAGGGATGTAGAGAGAGGGATAGAGAGAGAGGGATGGATGGGGAGAGAGGGATGGAGAGAGAGGGATGGAGAGAGAGGGATGGGGAGAGAGGGAGGGAGAGAGAGGGATGGATGGGGAGAGGGAGGGAGAGAGAGGGATGGCGAGAGATGGATGGGGAGAGAGATGGATGGAGAGAGAGGGAGGGAGAGAGAGGGATGGAGAGAGGGATGCAGGGGGCTTGAGGGACATGGAGAGAGAGGGATGGAGAGAGAGGGATGGAGAGAGCGGGATGGAGAGAGAGGGATGGAGAGAGAGGGATGGTGAGAGAGGGATGGAGAGAGAGGGAGGGAGAGAGAGGGATGGAGAGAGAGGGATGCAGGGGGCTGGAGGGACATGGAGAGAGAGGGATGGAGAGAGAGGGATGGAGAGAGAGGGATGGAGAGAGAGGGATGGGGAGAGAGAGGGATGGAGAGAGATGGATGGGGAGAGATGGATGGGGAGAGAGGGATGGAGAGAGAGGGATGGAGTGAGAGGGATGGAGAGAGATGGATGGGGAGAGAGGGATGGAGAGAGAGGGAGGGAGAGAGAGGGATGGAGAGAGAGGGATGCAGGGGGCTGGAGGGACATGGAGAGAGAGGGATGGAGAGAGAGGGATGGTGAGAGAGGGATGGTGAGAGAGGGATGGAGAGAGAGGGATGGGGAGAGAGAGGGATGGAGAGAGAGGGAGGGAGAGAGAGGGATGGAGAGAGAGGGAGGGGAGAGAGAGGGATGGAGAGAGAGAGATGCAGGGGGCTGGAGGGACATGGAGAGAGATGGATGAAGTGAAAGATAGGTAGAGGGAAGGACATGGAAACTTGTCACAGGAAAGGTGTGTATGTGGGGAGGTGAACCTGCTCTGTCTGGCCCTCTGACAGCCTGTCTCCACTGCCAGGGGACTTTATCAGTCCTGGCTGATAGATGCAATAATGAGCCCATCTTCAGACAGCCCTGTGTGTATGTCTTGAATGATAGACTCTCCCTGTGTGTGTGTGTGTGTGTGTGTGTGTGTGTGTGTGTGTGTGTGTGTGTGTGTGTGTGTGTGTGTGTGTGTGTGTGTGTGTGTGTGTGTGTGTGTGTGTGTGTGTGTGTGTGTGTGTGTGTGTGTGTGTGTGTGTGTGTGTGTGTGTGTGTGTGTGTGTACTGAGTGACAGACAGACACAGTAATGGACCCATCCTCAGACACATTAGAGGATGTCTCTAAACTCAGTGTTGACAGACTGCTCTGTGGACAGCTCCTGGCTCCCACTGTGGCGCCAAGGGGGGAACACACATACACACACACAGGGAGAGTCTATCATTCAAGACACACACCTACTAACACACTACACACAGGGATAGTCTATCATTCAAGCCACACACACCTATTGTACTAACACACTACATACACACACAAACACACACACACACACACACACACACACACACACACACACACACACACAGGGAGGATATATCATTCAAGCCACACACACCTACTAACACACTACACACAAACACACAGGGAAAGTCTGTCATTCAAGCCACACACACCTATTGTTCTAACACACTACATACACACACAAACACACACACACACACACACACACACACAGGGAGAGTCGATCATTCAATCCACACACACCTACTAAAACACTACACACAAACACACAGGGCGAGTCTATCATTCAAGCCACACACCTACTGACACACTACACACACACACACTGCCTCGTTCCCTCATGTCCACTTCTTTATCCTCTACTCTAGTTTTCATTCAAATTTAAATTAGTTCTAAATGGCAACACTAAATTCTACAGGTAATATTCCAAAGTAACTAAGTACAGAGTAATTACATAGATGATTACTCTGGTATACTGCCTACGTTATGTAACTTGTGTCCCTAATTCAAACTGAACTTGAATTGAGTGAATGTTTTTGAGGGCTTTTAGAAAGCACTATGGTTTCAGAACCCCTCCACCCACTCCACTTTATAGCTGTGAGTCCTTAGTGCTTTACCAGTACAGTGTAACCTTCGGTTTATACAACCACAGAGCCAAGAATGGACTTACTTGTATTGCCTAAATGGCTTTAAAGACTTCAAATGAACTGTTAATTGTCACATGCTTTGTAAACAACAGGTGTAAACTAACAGGGAAATACTTACAATCCTGGTCCATTTTCAACGATACAAAGTTAAAGACAAGGTCAAAAAAATAATAACAATACAATTGAAATAGTGACACAGTGACTAAGGAGTCAAAATAACAGGGCTATATACAGGGAGTACCAGTACTGAGTCCATGTAGGGTTACAAGGTCATTGAGGTAGCTATGTGCATACAGGTAAAGTGACTAGGCAACAGGATAGATAACAGACAGTAGGAGCAGCGTATGTCTGTGGTGAGTGTGAAAGTGTGTGAGTGTGCTTCAGTATGTATATGTGTGCTTCAGTATGCATATGTGTGCTTCAGTGTGCATATGTGTGTTTCAGTGTGCATATGTGTGCTTCAGTGTGCATATGTGTGCTTCAGTGTGCATATGTGTGCTTCAGTGTGTATATGTGTGCTTCAGTGTGCATATGTGTGCTTCAGTATGTATATGTGTGCTTCAGTGTGCATATGTGTTCTTCAGTGTGCATATGTGTGCTTCAGTGTGTATATGTGTGCTTCAGTGTGCATATGTGTGCTTCAGTATGTATATGTGTGCTTCAGTATGTATATGTGTGCTTCAGTATGTATATGTGTGCTTCAGTATGCATATGTGTGCTTCAGTATGCATATGTGTGCTTGTTGTGTGTGGGCTTATGTAGTGTGTTGGGGTGTGAGTTGTGTGGGTAGAGTCCAGTGTGTGTGTTGGGGTGTGAGTGGTGTGGGTAGAGTCCAGTGTGTGTGTTGGGGTGTGAGTGGTGTGGGTAGAGTCCAGTGTGTGTGTTGGGGTGTGAGTGTCTGGGTAGAGTCCAGTGTGTGTGTTGGGGTGTGAGTGTGTGGGTAGAGTCCAGTGTGTGTGTTGGGGTGTGAGTGGTGTGGGTAGAGTCCAGTGTGTGTGTTGGGGTGTGAGTGGTGTGGGTAGAGTCCAGTGTGTGTGTTGGGGTGTGAGTGGTGTGGGTAGAGTCCAGTGTGTGTGTTGGGGTGTGAGTGGTGTGGGTAGAGTCCAGTGTGTGTGTTGGGGTGTGAGTGGTGTGGGTAGAGTCCAGTGTGTGTGTTGGGGTGTGAGTGTCTGGGTAGAGTCCAGTGTGTGTGTTGGGGTGTGAGTGGTGTGGGTAGAGTCCAGTGTGTGTGTTGGGGTGTGAGTGTGTGGGTAGAGTCCAGTGTGTGTGTTGGGGTGTGAGTGGTGTGGGTAGAGTCCAGTGTGTGTGTTGGGGTGTGAGTGGTGTGGGTAGAGTCCAGTGTGTGTGTTGGGGTGTGAGTGTCTGGGTAGAGTCCAGTGTGTGTGTTGGTGTGTGGGTAGAGTCCAGTGTGTGTGTTGGTGTGTGGGTAGAGTCCAGTGTGTGTGTTGGGGTGTGAGTGTGTGGGTAGAGTCCAGTGTGTGTGTTGGGGTGTGAGTGGTGTGGGTAGAGTCCAGTGTGTGTGTTGGGGTGTGAGTGGTGTGGGTAGAGTCCAGTGTGTGTGTTGGGGTGTGAGTGTCTGGGTAGAGTCCAGTGTGTGTGTTGGTGTGTGGGTAGAGTCCAGTGTGTGTGTTGGTGTGTGGGTAGAGTCCAGTGTGTGTGCACAGAGTCAGTGCAAGAGAGTTAGTGCACAAAAAGGTCAATGCAGGTAGTCCTGGTAGCTATTCAGCAGTCTTGTTTAGAAGTCTTATGTCTTGGTGGTAGAAGCTGTTCAGGGTCCTGTTGGTTCCATACTTGGTGTGTTGGTATCGCTTGCCATGCAGTAGCAGAGATAACTTTTTGTGGCTTCGGTGGCTGGAGTTTTGGACAAGTTTTTGGGCCTTTTTCTGACACCGCCTTGTATAGAGGTTCTGGATGGAAGGGAGCTCGGCCCCAGTGAAGTACAGGGCTGTACGCACTACCCTCTGTTGCGCTTGCAGTCAGATGCCAAGCAGTTGCCATACCAAGCGGTGATGTAGCCAGTAAAGATGCTCTCGATGGTGCAGCTGTAGAACTTTTTGAGGATCTAAGGGCCCATGACAAATCTCTTCAGACTCCTGAAGGGGAAGAGGCTTCACAACTTTGTTGGTGTGTTTAGACTATGATAGATCCTTAGTGATGTGGACACCGAGGAACTTGACGCTCTCGTCGATGTGAATGTAGGCGTGCTCGGCCCTCACACACACACACACGTACACACACTACACTTCAAACACTTGTCTGCACTTAGAGAAGGGAGGGAGGGAGGGAGGGAGGGAGGGAGGGAGGGAGGGAGGGAGGGAGGGAGGGAGGGAGGGGACTCCCCAAGTATAAAGTCCCCTTTGTTTTCAGGGGCAGTATCTTTGATTGAAATATTTCCTGACGTTTTCTTCTCCTCCCCACTCCCCCTCTTTTCCGTGGGAGATGTGGTTGTGAAATGTATCTTTGGCAGAGTGGGACCGACCCAACCGCCACACAGCCATAGCAATCACCACTGAAAACAGAAATCAATGTCTGGCCAGAGAAAAAGACAGACGCAGGGATTGTGTGTGTTCTCTGGCTGGACCGTTGAGTATTGATAAGTTGAGTATTGATAATTTGAGTATTGATAAGTTGAGTATTGATAAATTGAGTATTGATGAGTTGAATCAAGTGGTGATTTTCATCTGTCTTGTAAACCAAGAACAGTGTGTATGTCTGCGGCCTAGGGTCCGAAAATAGGCGGTGTGTTCGCTTGTGTGCGTGTGTAGAGGGATATGGTGTCTTTGGACAGACTGTGAGAAATAGCATTAGTGTCATAGGTGTCAAAGAGGGGGGTGGGAGGGTATGATCTAGAGTGATGTGGGGTTTCCCCAGAGGAAGGGCAGGGGCATTTGGACGGTTTAGTAAAGCTGGTAGACCACAGCACTGTCTTTGAACAGTGTGAGTTTGTACGTCTTTGAGTATGTGCGCGTGTGTGTGTGTGTGTACATAGATGTGGATCCAATGTACATAGATGTGTGGCTGGGTGGGTTGTGGGGGGGGGGGGGGGGGTATACCCCAGCAGGGAGGCAGTGAGGCAGCCGACCCAGGAGGTGCCCTTCCTCCCTCAGCTCCGCATGGGCGAGAAAGAAAACACTGCTATTAAATATGTCCTCTTTCTAGTTCTCCTTACGACAGGCCAAGGTCATGCTCTGTTTGGTGTGTCTGAGTGAAATGACCTTACTTTTATTGTTTTCTATCAATTTTTTAACCATAAATGTCTGCTTAAATGTAATTTATTGTAGCACTTGAAATAGTAGAAGCCAGCTTAGTACGCCAACGTTTCATCAAGGGTCTGGGAAAATGGAAATGTGTGATGAGACACGGCAGGACAGAGGGAAGTCACACGCACATCCTCATTGTCCATGTGAAGTCAACAGAACCTTCTGTTATCAACAACACACTCCATACAGTCATCCAAGTCACCCTTTCCATTCTCACCACTCAACAACAGTAGCTAGGCTATAGGCTAGCATGTGTCATTGTGGAGAAAAGGACCAATTCACAGTGTGGGAAAAAAAAAGCGTTACTCTGTCAACCATGCGTTCTCATGTCTTGCTCTAGATAAACGCAGGCAAAGAGCCAATTCAGGGCTAAGATTGAATCGTACTACCACGGCTCCGACGCTTGTCGGATGTGGCAGGGCTTGCAAACTATTACAGACTACAAAGTGATGCACAGCCGCGAGCTGCCCAGTGACACAAGCTTACCAGACGAGCTAAATTACTTCTATGCTTGCAGCGAGGCAAGTAACGCTGAAACATGCATGAGAGCATCAGCTGTTCCGGACGACTGTGTGATGACGCTCTCCGTAGCCGATGTGAGTACATTCACAAGGCCACAGGGCCAGACGGATTACCAGGATGTGTACTCCGAGCATGAGCATGAGCTGACCAACTGGCAAGTGTCTTCACTGACACTCTATTGCACTCCACACTGCCCTTTCCCACCTGGACAAAAGGAACACCTATGTGAGAATGCTATTAATTGACTATAGCTCAGTGTTCAACACTATAGTGGACTCAAAGCTCATCACTAAATTTAGGACCCTGGGCCTAAACACCTCCCTCTGCAACTGGATCCTGGACTTCCTGACGGGCCACCCCCAGGTGGTAAGGGTAGGTAACAACACATCCGCCACGCTGATCCTCAACACAGGGTCCCTCAGGGGTGCGTGCTCATGGGTGCGTGCTCAGTCCACTCCTGTACTCCCTGTTCACTCATGACTGCACGACCAGGCATGACTCCAACACCATCATTAAGTTTGCCGATAACGCAACAGCCTGATCACCGCCAACAATTAGACAGCCTATAGGGAGGAGTTCA
The DNA here is from genome assembly GCF_013265735.2 of Oncorhynchus mykiss. Lineage (NCBI taxonomy): Eukaryota > Metazoa > Chordata > Actinopteri > Salmoniformes > Salmonidae > Oncorhynchus > Oncorhynchus mykiss. The sequence goes on along the minus strand of NC_048566.1, from coordinate 31,405,723 downwards.
GAGACCTGGCTGTGTAGTGCAAGGACAACAACCTCTCCCTCAACGTGATCAAGACAAAGGAGATGATTGTGGACTACAGGAAAATGAGGACCGAGCACGCCCCTATTCTCATTGACAGGGCTGTAGTGGAGCAGGTTGAGAGCTTCAAGTTCCTTGGTGTCCACATCAACAACAAACTATCATGGTCCAAACACACCAAGACAGTCGTGAAGCAGACACAACAATGCCCATTCCCCATCTGTAGACTGAAAAGATGTGGCATAGGTCCTCAGATCCTCAAAAAGTTTTACAGCTGCACCATCGAGAGCATCCTGACTAGTTGCATCACTGCCTGGTATGGCAACTGCTCGGCCTCTGACCGCAAGGCACTACAGAGGGTAGTGCGTACAGCCCAGTACATCACTGGGGCCAAGCTTCCTGCCATCCAGGACATCTATACCAGGCGGCATCAGAGGAAGAACCTAAAAATTGTCAAAGACTCCAGCCACCCTAGTCATAGATGTCCCCCCCGCACATTGACTCTGTACCGGTACCCCCTGTATATAGCCTCGCTATTGTTATTTTACTGCTGCTCTTCAATTATTTGTTAGTTTTATTTCTATATTCTAGAATATGTTTTAGATTTTATATTTGTAAATGCATTGTTGGTTAAGGGCTCGTAAGTAAGCATTTCACTGTTGTATTCAGCGCATGTGACAAATAAAATGGGATTGGATTTGGTAAGTCAACACAATGGTTTTCAAATGATAGTTGAAATAGGAGTTCTGTGCTGTTAGTTATTTGCTGAGTAAATCTATAATGGCAGTAAGGCTATAATTGTGTATCTCAGTCTAGTGGTAAACTCATCTGTTTAGGTTGCATGAGAACAACAACACGTTGTTATTTGTTCAAGTGAAACACTTCTGTCCTTGTTGTAGCCACTCTGGGTTCAGCCGCAGTCACACACTAGCTGAAGCAAGCACGTACTTTTTCCCCCGGAGAGAAAAATGTGAGGTTTTCAGAAATGATGTGGAGTTCTATTCAGGAAAGACATGTGACACGGACCACCTGTTTGTGGCCGGGCCTCTTTAAATACATCCATATTTCTGTAAACACACACCAGTCCATATTTTATACAAAAGCATAGTGGTGTGTGTGTTGGTGGTGATTTCTGTGAAACAAGGCGAGCAGCGGTGGCTGGTGTGTGTGTGGATGACTGTTGCCAGGCCAACCAGAGGAGGGATTCCGCGGGCAGCACTCTGAAACCAACCAGCGGTTATACCGCAACAAAGGCCACCTCTGGTGGGCCAAGGACACGCAGCTCTCTGTCAGCATCACGTTTGTGGACAGAGAGTGTGTGTGGACAGAGAGTGTGTGTGGACAGAGAGTGTGTGTGTGGACAGAGAGTGTGTGTGTGGACAGAGAGTGTGTGTGTGGACAGAGAGTGTGTGTGTGGACAGAGTGTGTGTGTGTGGACAGAGTGTGTGTGTGGACAGAGTGTGTGTGTGTATGAACAGAGAGTGTGTGTGTGAACAGAAAGTGTGTGTGTGGACAGAGTGTGTGTGTGTGGACAGAGTGTGTGTGGACAGAAAGTGTGTGTGTGGACAGAGTGTGTGTGTGTGTGGACAGAGAGTGTGTGTGAACAGAGAGTGTGTGTGTGAACAGAGAGTGTGTGTGTGTGAACAGAAAGTGTGTGTGTGGACAGAGTGTTTGTGTGAACAGAGAGTGTGTGTGTGGACAGAGTGTGTGTGAACAGAGAGTGTGTGTGTGAACAGAAAGTGTGTGTGTGAACAGAGAGTGTGTGTGGACAAAGTGTGTGTGTGAACAGAGAGTGTGTGTGTGAACAGAGAGTGTGTGTGTGAACAGAGAGTGTGTGTGTGAACAGAGAGTGTGTGTGAACAGAGAGTGTGTGTGTGGACAGAGAGTGTATGTGGACAGAGAGAGTGTGTGGACAGAGAGTGTGTGTGTGGACAGAGAGTGTGTGTGTGGACAGAGTGTGTGTGTGGACAGAGAGTGTATGTGGACAGAGAGAGTGTGTGGACAGAGAGTGTGTGTGTGGACAGAGAGTGTATGTGGACAGAGAGAGTGTGTGGACAGAGAGTGTGTGTGTGTGGACAGAGAGTGTATGTGGACAGAGAGAGTGTGTGTGGACAGAGTGTATGTGGACAGAGAGAGTGTGTGGACAGAGAGTGTATGTTGGCAGTATGTTTGTGTGTGTGGATACTGACAGTGTGCTTGTGTGTGGATACTGACAGTATGCTTGTGTGTGGATACAGACAGTATGCTTGTGTGTGGATACTGACAGTATGCTTGTGTGTGGATACTGACAGTGTGCTTGTGTGTGGATACTGACAGTATGCTTGTGTGTGGATACTGACAGTATGCTTGTGTGTGGATACTGACAGTATGATTGTGTGTGGATACTGACAGTATGCTTGTGTGTGGATACTGACAGTATGCTTGTGTGTGGACACTGACAGTGTGCTTGTGTGTGGACACTGACAGTGTGCTTGTGTGTGTGTGTACACTTGCTTGTGTTTGTGAGTCAAATGTTTATGTAACTACATGAAGGGTGTGTGTGTGTAGTGAATAGTTCATTTATGGAGAGGGTAGCATGTGTGTGTGTGTTTGTGTGTACTATGCCCAGTATTGTAATTGTGCCTTAAGATGTGGCTGGCTGTATTTAGGAAGAGTGCAAACTGTAGAACACAAGAGGGAGTTGACAACAGAAGTACAAACTGTATTAGTGTGTATGTCTGAACTTATGTCATAATGCATAGATTTGTGTGTGTGTGTGTGTGTGTGTGTGTGTGTGTGTGTGTGTGTGTGTGTGTGTGACTGGAGCAGAGCAGAGATGGTTAGTAGCAGGGCGTGGCCAGCAGAGAGAAAATATCCCT
>NC_048566.1:30717847-30722847 GCF_013265735.2 Oncorhynchus mykiss | reverse complement strand
TCCCACATTCACCACAGAGATTTGCTAACAAGCTCTGACAGAAAATGAGAGGAATAGAGAGAGTGACAGAGTGGGAGTCAGAGACGGAGAGAGAAAGACAGAGTATTCTTTACATAAATATACCTCCTATACTTTTCTTAATCTCTGTGGAGCCTGTCAAAGCATCAACAGAAAAATCAACTTGATATTGACAGGAATTCATAAGCACAGAGGGAAGTGACAGGGGGAGAGGGAGTGATTCCATTACAGTCGAGAGACAGAGTTGAACAGACAAGTAGGAAAAGCGACACCAGGATCAACACACACTGTACCACTAGAGTCCAAGTCCTCTATGGGTATCAGGCACTTCAACAAAGACATAATGACTACTGGTCTCAGAGGACTGACATTGTGCTTACATTCAATTCTCAACTGTTATGTTCGTGTGTCTTCAGACTTGTATCTGCCAAGGCCTTTGTAAAGATGAAAGATAATCTTCCATGGGAGTAAACACTAGGATGACAAACAGTGCTGTCCAAATAATGTTAGAACTACGTCTCAGGAAACTAGCTACCAATAACTTTACTTATTAACTTATCATTGTGAGCGCTATTTTTTTCAACTACAAAAAAGTCCAAACCCAGGTTGACTGATTGACCCCTCCCCACCCTGAGACCAAGCCCAATGTGCCTCACCTTCATCTTCATCATTGGCCGTCACGGTGATGAGGACGAAGCCCACCTCTTTGTCTTCCTCCACGCTCACCTCATACACCGGTTGGGCGAAAGCCGGAGCGTTGTCGTTGACGTCCGTCACAAGGATCCGTACGTAGGCCGTGTCTGTGTGAACCAATGAGAGGGATCTTTACTCAGGACTAACAACCAATCCAGATTGAAGCATGGATCTAGACGGCAACACTAATGTATAGTACTCTGACATTAAATTACATTGGCTTGGTCTATGTGGACCAAAGACAATAAAAAGAGAGTACATTACTCTAAGTATTCCACCTGGCAAGAGAAAACAGAAGCAGTAACCATCTAACCTCACAGAACACAGCAGTGTAATACCAACAGGGGCAAAAGGGAGAATAATGTGCATTAGCTAGTCATTTCCGTATGAACTCTAGCGGGACCTTGATGGCTTGAACAAACAGCGTGTTGGTGGGATGATCGTAGCATCACTGCTCTTTTGCTGTACCTCTGTGTGCGAGTCGTTATTGACCCAAAACCCAGATTAGCCATTAGCTCGTTCCATTAGAGCATCGCTAACGACGTCTTAATGAATGAAGTTCATGCTCGAATAACAGGGATAGAGCCAGCTGGTGTGTGTGTATGTCTGTGTGTGTGTGTTTTGTGTTTCTGTGTGTGTTCCTGTTACTGCCTGGTTAGAAAACGACTGATGTGTTATTGACTGGTTAGGTAATGGGGGGGTTGATGGAGGATAGGGTTGGTAAAGGGGACAGAGCTACCTATTATGAGAGAGTGTGATACTCAGAGATTCCCTGTGCCCGTGTGTGGACTGCAAACATGTGTGTATGCATAGGAGTGTAGCTATGTGAGATACCCACCAGTGTTGGGCTGGCCCTGCTGTCCAGGCCTGGCTGACTCGGAGCTGTCCTGAGACTGGACCTCTATGAGGTAGGAACCTTTCTGCTCACGGTCAAACGAGGCCCGGGTGTGTATGACCCCAGTGTAGGAGTTAATACTGAAGTACTGAGAGTCTCCACTCTCATCCTTCAAGATCACATAGTTTATCTGTAGACAAAGATCGAAACGTTAATGCAATATCAGGACAAAATGACATACAATATTGTGTATCTGTTGAATTATTCTCATTGAAAATCATAAGAAAATCAAGTGATTATGGGAAATGTAGTCATTCGCAATAGAGTCCGCCGGGGTCCTCACCATTCCATGGAGGCCTGAGTCGAGGTCCGTAGCAGAAACCTGGGCCACCGATGTTCCGATTTCTGCCCCCTCTGGAACGGTAGCCTCGTAGGTGGAGGACAGGAAGAAGGGAACGTTGTCGTTTACATCTGGAGAGGGGGGAGACAGGCCAGAGGTCAGGGTTAGAGAGGTGATACAGGCCTTCTATTACGAGCATGCTAACAGAGGTCCTACCACACCTATTGTTTTGCCCTCAACAATGCTAATGCTAAGTAGACAAACCCAACTCTTATGTCACTGACACTCCAGGTTATAAGACTACTCTCTAGGTATCCATAAGATGAGGAACATTTGATTTCCCTAAACGCTTCAAAAAGACAATTATTGACAAAGTCAGACAAGAAGACCCTCTTTTCCTCACGCTATTAGAACTAGATATTTGTGTTCCCGCCTCCTTCACTGGCGCATGTGGTATGAGTCATCGCTAAACAAGCAGTCATTTTAGCCGCTAGTGTTCTCTGTCGCTAGCTGATTACACCGTCCTCCAACAGGCTTCCAGGGACTACATCTTCCCTGTCATTACCTTTCAATCTCCTCTCTTCCTCCTCTCAGCCTCCCTCCTTCATTAACTGAGCTGGAGCTTCAAGCCTGCCTGCTGTCGTCTCTCTCTTTTCCTCATAAAATCTCAGTTCACTCCAGCACTGTTATGACCAAAGACGAAAAGGTACTGTACATAAAATAATTGCCATTTAGTAGACACTTTTATCCAAAGCACCTTACAGTCGTGAGTGTGTACATTTTAGATAAGGGTGGTCCTGGGAATTGAACCCACCCTTGCAGTGCAAGTGCCGAGCTCTACCAACTGAGCTACAGAGGACCACAGTTGTTTCCATGAGTTGCATACCTCATAGTCTTACAAGAGTAAATGTATCCAGTGTTTCACGACAGTATACACACTGTTAAAATCTTAAAATGCCTCCTACCTGTAACATTGACGTAGACAGTAGTAAAAGAGGCCAGTGGAACAGCAGCTACGTTCTGCACTCTGACCCTTAGTGTGAAGAAGCGCGTGGTCTCATAGTCCAGAGGTTCAGCCACCAGTATGGATGCAGAGCCATCAGCCCTGTTGGGTTTGATGTAGAAGCGGACAGGCATGTTGGTCTCCGGGACCTGACCCTCCTCAAGGTTATAGGTCACTCTAGGGTCACCCAGCGGTGAAGTGGCCTTGATCGTCTGGAGGAGAGGAAGCAGGATATGACATCATTAGTGATAGGATAGGGAGGTGCATATATATGCAAGTGTATATGAATGTCTGAACAGAGTGAATGTGTGTGTGTGTTTATATGAATGTCTGAACAGAGTGAATGTGTGTGTGTTTATATGAATGTCTGAACAGAGTGAATGTGTGTGTGTGTTTATATGAATGTCTGAACAGAGTGAATGTGTGTGTGTTTATATGAATGTCTGAACAGAGTGAATGTGTGTGTGTGTTTATATGAATGTCTGAACAGAGTGAGTGTGTTCTTTTGTCTGTGCAGGTTCCTTTGAGTACCAGTGTGTGTTCCTGAGGTACAACACAGAAAACCTTGAGAAACCTGCTTGGGCATGCTGTAATGTCTGATAGATTATTCTTTTTTTTTTTTTATCTTGGAGGGGAATTACTGAAAAAGAACCAAGGACTAACAAAAGGAGCAGGCTTTGGCCAAAGCTCCCTAAAGATAATTTGCATTATTAGTGAGGGGACCACTCTAAAATCAGCACAAACATCTCCCTACTGCTGACTCCACTTCAGGTATACATTGGAGACACTCCAAGTCTAATCCACCAAAGTTCCTATTGAACTGATATTAACACTTTTTGGAGACACTTTCCACTGGAAAATCAGCTCCAGACTATCCGTTTCTAAATGAAGGCTGCAGGGTTTTCACAACGTTCCCACTCTCAGGAACCGTGGCAGAGAAAACCAAAGTGACAGGAAATGATACGGGGAAGTATATCGCTGCCGCGCATACCTGGGTGCAGCGGGAGCCCATCAATGGGATTTCACAGACATGGTGTCACACTTATTGATGTCCCCCCCCCCCCCCCCCTTTCCTGTTTATACCAGTATGGAGGTCAGGTGTGAGAATGTTTTCTTTCCCTCTCTGTATGAAACATATGGGGCGGTTGGAAGGACGTCATCCTACACTCACAGGGACAACAGGCAGGATTCTCATTGTTCTGAGGACTCCATTATGGGTCACAGCTGCACGCTGTCTGGCACCAAATCATTTGTTACTTCAAGGGTTCCTCCAAACAAAATCCATAAATGGGGGCATGTATTACATAGATGATAGTATGTTCAAGTGTGTTCAATAATTCATAGTTCTAGCTCTTGTCCAAACGTGTCAGCATAATGGTCCAAACTATCTACGGACGTGTTTGGACTGCACTTTTCTAATGGCTTTTGCCTTGAGTATGAATGTGTGAGGAGAGAGGCAACCTCTTTAACCAAGGGCAAGGATACTCGTGAACCCTGAGAAATGTTGAAGAGCGGTGTTATTCGGAATCAACTGTGTGTGCCTGACTGTGTATGTGTGTGCAGGTGAATGTGTGTGTTGGTGTGTTCCTGTGTAGTACCCTGCAGCAGAATGGTCTGACCCATAAAAGCAGGAAGCACGTGGAGCTTTTAAGACCCATGTTCTCTTCGCCACTTGTCCTGCCACAATGCTGTGTACGTGACTGTATGTGTGTGTGCTCTGTGTATGTAACTGTTTGTGTGGCCGTTCGGTGTGTGTGCGTGTGTATACAGACTAGAGCTTTTAAGGCCCACGTTGTCCTTTCTCTGCCACACAGCCACAGAGTCACAACCTTGACAGGGAAGAATTACATTAACCATGGCCGAATGAACCTCACTTCACCACTCATTCTGCTTCGATCCAGCTGAGGCTCTACACACACACACACACACACACACACACACACACACACACACACACACACACACACACACACACACATTAACTCCTAAACTTCACCATATCTACACTGGAGAACAGTATTCTGACATGGCTGTTTCGGAAGCATAGGAACGTGAGATTACAGCAGAGAGAGCTATAATGGAATGGTAGCCTTTGACTCCATGTCTGGCAA
>NC_048566.1:30647847-30712847 GCF_013265735.2 Oncorhynchus mykiss | reverse complement strand
TGCAGGGAGGCGGCGGGGTTAAGATGGAAGAGGAGAAGCACTTTGCAGGGAGGCGGCGGGGGTAAGATGGAAGAGGAGAAGCACTGGGAGGGAGGCAGCGGGGTTAAGATGGAAGAGGAGAAGCACTTTGCAGGGAGGCGGCGGGGGTAAGATGGAAGAGGAGAAGCACTGGGAGGGAGGCGGCGGGGGTAAGATGGAAGAGGAGAAGCACTGGGAGGGAGGCGGCGGGGGTAAGATGGAAGAGGAGAAGCACTGGGAGGGAGGCAGCGGGGTTAAGATGGAAGAGGAGAAGCACTTTGCAGGGAGGCGGCGGGGGTAAGATGGAAGAGGAGAAACACTGGGAGGGAGGCGGCGGGGGTAAGATGGAAGAGGAGAAGCACTGGGAGGGAGGCAGCGGGGTTAAGATGGAAGAGGAGAAGCACTTTGCAGGGAGGCGGCGGGGGTAAGATGGAAGAGGAGAAGCACTGGGAGGGAGGCAGCGGGGGTAAGATGGAAGAGGAGAAGCACTTTGCAGGGAGGCGGCGGGGGTAAAGTGTGATGTTTCGTCAGGTGAACTGCAGCAGAGTTCTGTAATCGCCTCGGCAGAAATGTTTTGAAGTACACTGCTGAACATGCTGATGGTTGGGGAAAGTGAAGTGTGTTTTCTATTAACGCTCCTCAAGGCTCTCTTTCCTGATGAATAGGCGGGACGCACGGATGGGAATAGTCTCAGAAGAACCACTTTCCCCTCCGACAGGGAGCAAGGTCCTAGAGATGTTGATGCCAGTCTGTCTGGAGGCACTAATAGTAGCCTAGCCCCCACTATATTGGCAAGCTGCTGCTGGGGAACTCCTTTTGGGGGGTCTTTATTATCTTGGTCAGTTGGAAAGAGATTAGGCTGTCATTTTGGAGCATTCCCCCAAGTTGCAGTTGGTAGAGCATTGAACCATCTCTACCACAACCACAACTACCAGAAACCTATGTATAGTTATGGTTGACCTTATATCATAGTGTCACCATCTCTCCTGGTTAAGGAACAGGTCACTATGAGGTCCACTCACCACTATCTTGGCGTCGCGAACTGTGTTCTCGGGGACGGTGACCCAGTACTCTAGCTGCCCCCACTGGGGCGGCTGGTTGTGTACGTTGGTGATGATGACGGTCAGCTCCACAGAGCTGCTCCTGTTGCCCCCGTCTGTGGCCACGATCTGCTGGCTGATCCTCGACGTCTGACGACAAATAGAAGAGAGGAAGGAGGGGCGACACGGAGGTTAGACATGGAAAGCATATGGAGCTGAACAAAACCCATGGTTGACCCCCCCACCCCCTTGGAAGGTCTTTATCTCTGTCTACATTAGTTTGTTCCAATCCACTAAGTAACAGATCAGATGCATCATATTTACAACCTTATCCACTTTGTCCGTGTCATGACCTTCCAGTGACCTCCTCCTCTAAACCACAACCTTCCTACTGTCTACAGAAGACTGCTCTGATGTCGTTCATCCTTACGTCACGCGAGAGATCAGAACGAGAAACAGAGAGAGGGAGAGAGACAGGGAGGGAGAGAGAGAGAGAAAGAGAGCAATGAGAGAGGAGACATTCCAACTGACATGACGGTATTCAGATAAATGATTCTCTGCAAGGGGAGTGTGAAAGCTTGGTTAAACAGATCCTTGCTAAGGAGAAGAGTGCGATGAGAGAAAGGGCTGACATTTAAAGTGGAGGAATATTCAACATTATTTATATGGGATATTAACTGGGAGAATTCACAAGTCCATTGTGTGACAGGGTAAAGATGGGGCCATTCGCTCCACATCTTGATTTGACTTTGGGAGGTGGTTGGACTTGGAGAACAAAGAGATGGGGCTTTTCTATGATATATTCCACTAGTTGGTACGGGTCACCTAGAACCTAACCTCAAGCATCCCACCTTCCTCCCTCTTTCTTACCCTCTCCCCCCTCTCCCTTTCTCCTTCTCAGCTGTGGCAGAATGGGGGAGGGATGGAGGGAGAGAGAGAGAGAGAGAGAGAGAGAGAGAGAGAGGGAGAGATTCTAACAACGTAAGATCTACAATGGCAACATAGCTCTACCCGACATATATGACTGTTGATATCAATCTTATTTCCAAATTCACCAGAGATACTATTGATTCCATACATACAGTTGAAGTGGGAAGTTTACATACACTTAGGTTGGAGTCATTAAAACTCGCTTTTCAACCACTCCACAAATGTCTTGTTAACCAACTATAGTTTTGGCAAGTTGGTTAGGACATTTACTTGTAATTTTTCCAAAAGTTGTTTACAGACAGATTATTTCATTTATAATTCGCAGTATCACAATTCCAATGGGTCAGAAGTTTACATACACTAAGTTGACTTTGCCTTTAAACAGCTTGAAAAATTCCAGAAAATGATGTCATGGCTTTAAAAGCTTCTGATAGGCTGACTGACATCATTTGAGTCAATTGGAGGTGTACCTGTGGATGAATTTCAAGGCCTACTTTCAAACTCAGTGCCCATTTGCTTGACATCATGGGAAAATCAAAAGAAATTGGCCAAGACCTCAAAAAAACTATTGTAGACCTCCACAAGTCTGGTTCATCCTTGGGAGCATTTTCCAAATGCCTGAAGGTACGTTCATCTGTACATACTATAGTATGCAGGTATAAACACCATGGGACCACGCAGCCGTCATACCGCTCAGGAAGGAGATGTGTTCTGTCTCCTAGATATGAACGTACTTTGGTGCGAAAAGTGCAAATCAATCCCAGAAAAACAGCAAAGGACCTTGGGAAGATGCTGGAGGAAACAGGTACAAAAGTATCTACATCCACATTAAAACGAGTCCTATATCGACATAACCTGAAAGGCCACTCAGCAAGGAAGAAGCCACTACTCCAAAACCGTCATAAAAAAGCCAGACTACGGTTTGCAACTGCACATGGGGACAAAGATCGTACTTTTTGGAGAAATGTCCTCTGGTCTGATAAAACAAAAATAGAACTGTTTGGTCATAATGACCATCGTTATGTTTGGAGGAAAAAGGGGGATGCTTGCAAGCCGAAGAACACCATTCCAACCGTGAAGCATGGGGTGGCAGCATCATGTTGTGAGGGTGCTTTGCTGCAGGAGGGACTGGTGTACTTCACAAAATAGATGGCTTCATCAGGTAGGAAAATTATGTGGATATATTGAAGCAACATCTCAAGACATCAGTCAGGAAGTTAAAGCTTGGTCACAAATGGGTCTTCCAAATGGACAATGACCCCAAGCATGCTTCCAAAGTTGTGGCAAAATGGCTTAAGGACAACAAAGTCAAGGTATTGGAGTGGCCATCACAAAGCCCTGACCTCAATCCTATAGAACATTTGTGGGCAGAACTGAAAAAGCGTGTGCGAGCAAGGAGGCCTACAAACCTAACTCATTTACACCAGCTCTGTCAGGAGGAATGGGCCAAAATTAATCAAACTTATTGTGGGAAGCTTGTGGAAGGCTACCCGAAACGTTTGACACAAGTTAAACAATTTAAAGGCAATGCTACCAAATACTAATTGAGTGTATGTAAACTTCTGACCCACTGGGAATGTGATGAAAGAAATAAAAGCTGAAATAAATAATTCTCTCGACTATTATTCTGACATTTCACATTCTTAAAATAACTGGTCTAAAACAGGGAATTTTTACTAGGATTAAATGTCAGAAATTGTGAAAAACTGAGTTTAAATGTATTTGGCTAAGGTGTATGTAAATTTCCGACTTCAACTGTACCTCTGCACTCCCAAACGGGACTGTAAAATCTTACAGAGGATATTCACTTTTAAACAATGGCCTACATTGAACAGTTGTAGGGCTACATACAGTATGATAAGCTGTGAATACTGACAAACAATCAAGCTAGCAAACTATAATGACAAACCACACCAAAAACAAGAATACATGAAGAGAATACAGCGAGAGAGACCAGGAAACAGAAGACTTGGAGAATGAGATAGAGTGCACGAGAGCGATGAGGAAGACAGCGAAACAATAGAAAGAGAGCTCAGAGCCGACAAACCCCTACAAATAAAACGTTTCTGCACGGTGTCAACTCCCCTCTGCCTGGAGGGAGACAGCCAAATGTCGGAAATAAACGTGCACGAACGCACCCACGCATCCACACAGACACACGTAAATATATTTATGCATGTGTGAATACAATGCTTCCTCAGGCTGTGGGTAAGATACATAGTGCTATATATACACATATAGAGAGACAGGGGCATTGTTGTTATTCCAGACCGTGCCATGTTTAATATGCATCCACAGAGGGAGGTAGGAAGAGTGTGCAGCAGTCTCAGTGGATGATATCAGGCCAGTGGGAAGGATCGGTGCGCAGTGTACACACACACACTGGGAGGGAGCACAGGGTGGTGCTGTACACACACACACACACACACACACACACACACACACACACACACACACACACACACACACACACACACACACACACACACACACACACACACACACACACACACACACACACACACACACACACACAGGGGAGTGCAGGAGGCTGTAAAAACACCTGTACTGGACCAGCGGGTAGAGGATTCCCCTGCAGTGCATAGAGAAGAGGTACACACACACGCACACCAAACACACAACACACAAACACACACACACACAACACACAAACACACACCTGTGAGATGGGGTGGTTGACGTACACCCAGCCTGTGCTGGGGTTGATGTGCAGGTAGGCCGGCTGCTGACGGGACAGAGAGTAGGCGATAGCGGCATTACTCCCCTGGTCATCATCGTGTGCCGCTGCTCGCAGGAAGCTAGTCCCCACCGGCGTGTCCTCGCGCAGGAAGTCTGCCACACGAAGGGTTAACACTTCAACATCGCCGCCGACAACAAACAACATCAACAAGAGCAATAACAACAGCAGCGGTGGTGGCAATTTCCGGCTGAAATCAACGCATTTCAGTCACAGAGACCCGAAATAAATGCGTGTGTCCTAGAAACATTTCCTTCTCCCTGTTAAATAGTTAATAAGCCACTCCAACAGTCTTGTTCTAATGTGATAAAAGGGATTCTGACATGGGGCTTATCAACACACATATTTGCACACATGGTAAACAAACACGGACTCCGGAGAGCAGGGAGGCGTCAACGTTTTCATCAGTCTTAAAAGCTTTCCAGGATTACTTGTGATTTAATATATACATCAGCATATGGTTTATTGGGACTTCAGGGGGGCTGCTAAGTCTTACCTTTCACAATATTTATTTACCTTGAAAACTGTTAAGACATAACACAGAAGCCACAAACCAGTGCCTTTGGACTGGGATAAGAGGACATTGGGTCCTTGAGCTGTTGGACATTGCTGAGCAAGCACAGTTTTGACTTGACCTTTGACCTTAAACTACACTTGGCACAACAAGGTGAGGGAGGGAACTCTCACATGAACGGACAAATCCCTGGTACCCGGGCCTTAAATAGGATTTTATGGGGGAATGGGTTGAACTCATTTCCTCTGTTGCGTTTTAGAATGGAATAACATTTGAATTCCTGGTGGAATATCGAGCAAAGGGCTTAGTAAGAACTTGTTGGAGGGGTGTGGAGGAGGGGAGAGGGAAGCTTGGATAAGGGGACAGTCCCTTTGTGTCTATGGCAGGGCAACCCTGAGAGAGAACACTGGTTGCCCTAAGCAACACTCAACACTAAACAACCCTATTTGGTATAGGGGGATTAAAAGACAGCAGCCAAGATAATACCTTTATAATACCTTGATACTTAATGTATTGGACAAGGCAAGACCAACAGGCACATTTGATAATGAAATTGTCTGAACCAAACAGGAGAAGGACAGAGGTGAAATGATGAGTGTGACGGAGATGACCCAAGGTGTGACAGAGGTGACGGAGGAGTGACAGAGGTGACCCTTACACTGGTAGCGGCTGTTCTCAAACTTGGGGTCGTTGTCGTTCTGGTCGGCGATGAGGATGGTGATCTGGCAGATGCCGATGAGGGGCTCCTGGGCCAGGTCTGTCGCCGTGACAGACAGGGAGTACTCTCTCTGGCGCTCGCGGTCAAAACTCACTGTGGTGCTAATCACACCTGGAGGCACACACACACACACACACACACACACACACACACACACACACACACACACACACACACACACACACACACACACACACACACACACACACACACACACACACACACACACAATGCATTTTACCCAATGTTACTGATGTCCTCTAGATACATACAGTCAGCCATTCCACAGCAATGAATTAGAGATGTTCTGATACAGTTTGACTGTAGTCTGTACCCTAACCTGTGTCAGGGTTGATGATGAAGCCGGATGATGTCCCGTCTCGGTGCATGATCCCGTATTTGACCTCTCCGTTGACCCCCATGTCTGCGTCGAGGGCGTGAACGCGGAGGACAAATGTCCCAGGGGGCTGGTTCTCCAGGACACCGGTGTTGACACTGTAGTTATGGCACTGAGGGGGCAGAGTTCACACAGCACTTATGGCATTGATGCTGCATTTGTCAGTTGTAAAAGTAAGTCCCAATTAAAAATGACCAGTAGCCGACACACTGGTCAACCAGCACAGATGGACTGTGACTACCCCAGCCAGCATTCAACATCCATCACGATAAGACTAGTTAACACGCATGACGTGGGGCGCAAGGAGTTGCCAAATCTAATGGGTTGCCAGATTTTGCACACTTAGCACTCCTCCCGTGTAGGAACCCACTGACCCTGTGGGCAAGTCCCTGCTGAAATATTCATCTTTGGGGACGAACCGTGCTGAGCTGATCTGAGCTATGCTAAGAGGGGATTCTGGTCTGACCCTGGAGTATTCAGGACTGCAGTGGAGTGGAGTTCTGCCCCACAGGAGAACACCAGCTGTCTCTACTTTGAACTTGCAACCTGGCATGTTCCTCTCTCTCTTTCTGTCATCTCTCATCCCTAGTGCTGTGGACCTCTGCCTCTCCTCCCTCAGTCACTATGTTCCTCTCTCTCTTTCTGTCATCTCTCTCATCCCTAGTGCTGTGGACCTCTGCCTCTCCTCCCTCAGTCACTATGTTCCTCTCTCTCTTTCTGTCATCTCTCTCATCCCTAGTGCTGTGGACCTCTGCCTCTCCTCCCTCAGTCACTATGTAACTCTCTCTCTCTCTCCTTATCGCTATCAGTCTTTCTCGCTCTTTGCCCCTCTCTCTTTTGATTTCATCTCCACTGCAACTTTATATACCTCATCGCTCATGTATTTTTCGACAGCACACAGGCTTCACACACACCCATAATGTGTCCAATGCCCCCCTTCCCTCACCTCTTCAAAGACAGGCTTGTTGTTGTTGATGTCGTTGATGCCCACTATGACCTGGGCGGAGTTACTGAGGGGATAGGGTCCGTCTGCCGCGTTGTCATCAGTGGCGGTAATGTTGAGGATGTACTGGGGGCCACGCAGGATAGGAGGGGGGCTCCGGCGCAGTTTGATGATGCCTAGAGAGAGAGATAATGGCAGCCATCTTTGTTACTAGAGCACACATTGCAGTCTTGTCAAACAGACAAACCTACTACACGCACACAAATAATCAAACCAACACTCAAAATGTAGCTTTAACTACAAAGGGGGGAAATATTTTACCCCAAGCCCCCACCCTTTACAATCCCCTACAACAATCCCCTTTAGGACCCTACATCTTTTGACACATTTCTCCAATGCAGATTCCTCACAAATAAATAAGTAACTATGTCTACCAAAGTACCGAGAGAAATATACATGAAAATGCAGCTTAAGTCTTTGAAGTGACAACTTTTCCCCTCGGTAACAGTGGAAAAAGCCAAAGGACATCTTTGTGTGTGTGTGTGTGTGTGTGTGTGTGTGTGTGTGTGTGTGTGTGTGTGTGTGTGTGGCCGTAATAGGCTGTGTGGTGGAGAGGCAGTGCAGTGCGGGGCTGGTGATAAGGAAGGCAGGGGGCTTAAGCATTAGTCAGTGTTTCCACCTCGGAGGCGAGAGAGGGCTCTTGTAAACAAACGATAACCGGGAGATTGCCAACGCAGACGTAGAGAGACTCGACTGTGAAGAAAGTGTGAAAGCCAGTACACAGAGAGACTGAGAGACTTATATACAAACACATACAAACACATATACACGTACAAACACATGCACACACACACACACAAAAAAAGGAGACGAACTCAAAACATCTATTTACATGGAGTCCACAAAGACAAACAGAGATGAACAGGAAAATAAAAGGGGCTGTGCTGGGAGAGTATGACTATGAAGTGTGTGTGTGAGAGAAGAGGGGGTTCTTGTTAGAGATTTGGGTTCCCGCTGGCCTAGCATTGAGCTTGATCCCCAATTGAAGTTACCACAGCAACACAAGCTAATCTGAATAACAAGTATGTGTGTGTGTGTGTGTATGTGCGTGTGTGTGTGTGTGTCCAGGCGTATTCTTGTTTTTTCTCCTTCTGAATTAGTGTATGCACATGTTAGAGTTCATCTGCATTTATGCGTTAAGGTTTAAGAATGTCTGTTAATCTCCATACATGCATATGACTGTCCGTTTGTCTGCCTGTGTTTTCATGTGTGTCTGAATGTCTTACTATAGAACCACTATGTAATACCTTCTCCAGTCCTTCTCCATACAAGCCCTTGCACCCACTCTTAAACAAACCCTTTGAAACACAACACTGTCAACTCTACGCACCCTTCTGGTTGTCCAGC
This sequence comes from Oncorhynchus mykiss, assembly GCF_013265735.2. Lineage (NCBI taxonomy): Eukaryota > Metazoa > Chordata > Actinopteri > Salmoniformes > Salmonidae > Oncorhynchus > Oncorhynchus mykiss. The sequence continues at coordinate 30,704,122 of NC_048566.1, read as the reverse complement.
TGAAAGTTACTGTCCTCGTTGCCGCCAGTGATGGCGTAAGAGACCCCGTCTCCATCAGGGTCATTGGCGTGGACAATGGCCACCAGAGTGTCAGGACCAGCGTCCTCCGACAAGAACGTCTTATAGCTGCAGACAGAAAGAAAGAAAGAAAGAAAGAAAGAAAGAAAGAAAGAAAGAAAGAAAGAAAGAAAGAAAGAAAGAAAGAAAGAAAGAAAGAAAGAAAGAAAGAAAGAAAGAAAGAGAGAAGAGAGAAAGATTTGTAAAACAAATATTCATACAGTCATTATTATTATATTATGTAATTGGCATTACATTTAATTTGCATGTATTTTCTTTCATCATTTATTCATTTCTTCAATATGTATTTTTGTAGAGGGATGAGAGAAAAAGAGGGATGAGAGAGAACCTGCCGTAGCTCATCCCCAAACCCTACCATCTGTTTCCCTCCCCAGCCCTCTGAAGCGTCTCTTCTGGTACCATGGACTAGTCCTGCCCCAGAGAAGGGGAGCACATACACACACACACACACACACACACACACACACACACACACACACACACACACACACACACACACACACACACACACACACACACACACACACACACACACACACACACACACACACACACACACACCATGTTTAATGGATTGGCCCATCCTCTGTAGGCATGTGGCAGGGCTAAAGTCTCACTGTGTCCCTCTCTGTGTGCTAGTGTGTCACTGTTGGCACGCTGCTATATCTCTGCATGGCTCCAAATGGTTCGCTCTGCCTGTGGCTACGCTAGCCAAATGCCACCTCATAGGACTAAAGAGGGAGTTGTGTGGATGTATGGTTGTGTGTGTGTGGATGTATGGTTGTGTGTGTGACGGAAGGGGGGCAGGGACTAACTGGATAGAATTCTGCTCTGAGTAACAACTTCCACTGGTAGAGGGTGTAGAGTCGAGTAAAAGGGAGGGAGAGTGTGAGTGTATGAATGGGGGAGGAAGAGCAGCCAACCAGCACAGTGGCGTAGGATAAGAGAGGAGAAATTAGGGGAGAAAAGGGGGGTTAGAGAGGGACAAACAGATAGAGGAACAACATACACAGCTTGAGAGAAGATAGGAGCCTCGTCGTTGGTATTGGCCATTCTGAACCGGATGGAGGCGGTCCCGGTGCGGGGTGGAGTCCCATTGTCCACGGCAACCACCACAAACTCGTACATGTGATTGGGCCGCTCGTAGTCCAACCGTTGGCTGGGGCTGACCACACCCCTGGAAGAGATGGCAAAGTCGGGACTCTGGATGAAGTAGGAGAGCTCTGAGTTGAGCCCTGTGTCACAGTCCCTCGCTAGAACTAGAGAGGAAGACAGGAGGATGAGAAGAGGAAGACAGGTGGATGAGTCATTATCTTTTTAATCAGCTTGTACACATTGGAAATCATTATTCCAGTTTTGCAAAGAAGGAAATAACCAACAGAAATACTCAGTGGTCAATGTGGGTGTATGTCTGTACACACACACACACACACACACACACACACACACACACACACACACACACACACACACACACACACACACACACACACACACACACACACACACAAAACTTGGTAATCATTTATCTAGTAGTCTGTGTGTGTGTGTGTGTGAAAATTGGAAATTTTTGGATTGGAAATTTTGGAATTGGAAATTTTTCACATCTTAGTCATTTAACAGATGCTCTTATCCAGAGCGACATGCATTAGCCTTAACGACTTAAAGTAGTCTTCCACCCTTCCGTGTCCCCCCTTCCTTCCCTCCCCCTTCCCAGCTCCTTGCCATTGTACAGTAGGTGAATTTAAGCAGTCTGGTGTTAAAAGAGACATAATGGAGGCCAGTGGTGTATGAAGTGTGTGTGATAATACTAGCTGTACTGTAGACCTACTGTATGTACTGAGTACTGGCTAGTGTTAGACTAGAGTCATGCTGCTGACAGGCCCACATCAAACTGTCCAACTTCAAGAAGGCTATGCTGTCATTAGCCAAAGAGCCAGAGCCCAGTTCTAATGAATTAGCCCTCAGGTCGAGAGAGAGCATGTGTTCCACACACACAGACACAGACAAGTGTGTGTTAATGTACACACGTGCATGTAGAATGCTCACACCCACATGTACACAGATTGACGCAAATGAGCAGTTGTATACTGGCTGATTCACTGCTCCTCTTTCATCTCTCATCATTCCATCTTCTCTTTCTACTTCTCCCTCTTCCTCCCTCTATCCCATTACCTCTCTCACTCACACATGAACCTGTTGCGGAAGGGGGGGGGGGGGGGGGGGGGGGGGGTGTTTGAGCGAGAGAGAGTGTGTGTATGTGTGTATGTGTTTGTGAATACGTGTGCGTGTGTGTGTGTTTTCATGTGTGTATGTGTGTGTGTGTGTGTTCATGTGTGTGAGAGAAGGGGAGCTTAAGGCCAGGATTGAAACAGAAGGTTCATTAAATATACACAGACTAATATAATATATCTTCAGGATACCTATTAGCATTTTTAATGCATAGGCAGGAGTATTGGAGTTGCAGCGGTAGCTAAATGAAACATAGGAATATGGGGAGAGTCGAGGCGAGCTATTCTGGCTAGCTGAGGTGTGTGCGTGTGTGTGCGTGTGTGTGCGTGTGCATGTGTGTGTGTGTGTGTGCGTGCGCGTGTGCGCGTGCACGTGTGCGTGTGTGTGTTTGTGTTAAATCCTTCCTGAGACATTTCGGCTAGATAATTGGAGAGGCAGATTTCCCCGTCACTCACTGCTAGCTTCCATTAAAAACCAAGGCCCAATTTATAGACTAATCTTGACTTAAGGTAAACAACAATAATTAACCTCTCTCTATCTTTATCTCTTTCTCCTGACTCTCTCTTTCCCTCATGTTCGCCTCTTTCTCAGTTTTTCTCTCTCGTTGAATCTGAAATCAAACTATCCATTCTAAAGCTTTTAATCAAACTATCCATTCTAAAGCTTTTAATCAAACTATCCATTCTAAAGCTTTTAATCAAACTATCCATTCTAAAGCTTTTAATCAAACTATCCATTCTAAAGCTTTTAATCAAACTATCCATTCTAAAGCTTTTAATCAAACTATCCATTCTAAAGATTTTAATCAAACTATCCATTCTAAAGCTTTTAATCAAACTATCCATTCTAAAGATTTTAATCAAACTATCCATTCTAAAGTTTTTAATCAAACTATCCATTCTAAAGCTTTTAATCAAACTATCCATTCTAAAGCTTTTAATCAAACTATCCATTCTAAAGCTTTTAATCAAACTATCCATTCTAAAGCTTTTAATCAAACTATCCATTCTAAAGCTTTTAATCAAACTATCCATTCTAAAGCTTTTAATCAAACTATCCATTCTAAAGCTTTTAATCAAACTATCCATTCTAAAGCTTTTAATCAAACTATCCATTCTAAAGCTTTTAATCAAACTATCCATTCTAAAGCTTTTAATCAAACTATCCATTCTAAAGCTTTTAATCAAACTATCCATTCTAAAGCTTTTAATCAAACTATCCATTCTAAAGCTTTTAATCAAACTATCCATTCTAAAGCGTGAAATCAAACTATCCATTCTAAAGCGTGAAATCAAACTATCCATTCTAAAGCTTGAAATCAAACTATCCATTCTAAAGCTTTTAATCAAACTATCCATTCTAAAGCTTTTAATCAAACTATCCATTCTAAAGCTTTTAACCAAACTATCCATTCTAAAGCGTGAAATCAAACTATCCATTCTAAAGCGTGAAATCAAACTATCCATTCTAAAGCCTGAAATCAAACTATCCATTCTAAAGCTTTTAATCAAACTATCCATTCTAAAGCGTGAAATCAAACTATCCATTCTAAAGCTTTTAATCAAACTATCCATTCTAAAGCTTTTAATCAAACTATCCATTCTAAAGCTTTTAATCAAACTATCCATTCTAAAGCTTTTAATCAAACTATCCATTCTAAAGCTTTTAACCAAACTATCCATTCTAAAGCTTGAAATCAAACTATCCATTCTAAAGCGTGAAATCAAACTATCCATTCTAAAGCTTTTAATCAAACTATCCATTCTAAAGCTTTTAACCAAACTATCCATTCTAAAGCGTGAACTCAAACTATCCATTCACATACAAATACTACAAACACACACACACACACACACACACACACACACACACACACACACACACACACACGAGCGTGCACGCGTGCTCTGCATGCAGGGGGAGTCTCCACTGCGTGAGTGAGTGACACAGAGTGACAGGCGCGTCTGTCGACATGGCAATATGCAAAAAAGCTGCATATTCACCATAATTGAATTTTCATAAGCACATGCACAGACAGACACACAGACACACAGACACACAGAGACAAACACACAGACATACATACAGACACACACAGACACACAGAGACAAACACACAGACACACATACAGACACACAGAGACACACACACAGCCGGGCCCAGGCCAACGCACTAGATCATCCTGTCTTACTCTCTCGTTCTCTCGTTCCTTTTTGTCTCTGTATTTTCTCCATCCCTCGCTAAAGCCGATTGGCTTTAGCTGAGAACAAAGACAGAATTAAAGGCTGGTAAGCAATTCGGCCATTCTCTTCTCTCTGGCTCACACACACACACACACACACACACACTCACTCACTCACTCACTCACTCACTCACTCACTCACTCACTCACTCACTCACTCACTCACTCACTCACTCTCACACACACACACACACACACACACACACACACACACACACACACACACACTTGAAAAATGGGTTGTCTCCTCCTCTCCCTCCTCTCCTCATGGCTCAGTGGGGCAGGACTACTCAAGCACTCCCAGGGAGGCTAGCTGTTGATAATTTGATCCCAGAACCTAATGCAGTGTGACAAGCAGCAAAGCCAACCTCATTGTCGGTCTCAAATTTAACGTGTGGCGGGTGCAATAGAGTTGAGGTCACATAGAATGGGACATAGATGCATGTACTGACATGGTAGCACACTGACTGAACATACCTGTGCATGAATGGCACAAAGCACATGCTCGTCTATCTAACCTCCCAAAGGGTTGCTCACTCCTCCCTTCCCTTCCTCTATAAAAGAGTTGCCGGTGGTTAAACCGTGGCACATAGTCATCCATTGTTAGTGGGCGTAAAACCCTTTCAATTACTGTGATAGGATCAGGTCTGGGACAGGCAGGGTGATAAGAGCAGCCCATTCCATTATGGCCAGCCTTTAGTAGAGGTCACCCTCTCCTCAACCCTCAGGGTGTCTGTCCACTAACCAAGCCTGGCTCTCACCATCTCACACAGAGGGCAGCACCCACTGTCTGTCTGCCTGCCTGTCTGTCTGTCTGCCTGTCTGTCTGCCTGCCTGTCTGCCTGCCTGCCTGTCTGTCTGTCTGTCTGTCTGTTACAGCGCCTTCGGAAACTTCGGAACTTTTTCCACATTTTGTTACGTTACAGCCTTAATTCTAAATTTTTTTTTTTTTTAAAGAATCCTCAGTGAAAACAGGTTTTTAATTTTTTTTGCAAATGAATTAAATTTAAAAAACAGAAATACCTTATTTACATGAGCTCAGGTGCATCCTGTTTCCATTGATCATCCTTAAGATATTTCTACAACTTGACCTGAGTCCACCTGTGGTAAATTCAATTGATTGGACATGATTTGGAAAGGCACACATCTGTCTATCTAAGGTCCCACAGTTGACAGTGCATGTCAGAGCAAAAACCAAGCCATGAGGTTGAAGGAATTGTCCGTAGAGACAGGATTGTGTTGAGGCACTGATCTGGGGAACGGTACGAAAACATGTATGCAGCATTGAAGGTCCCCAAAAACACATTGGCCTCCACCATTCTTAAATGGAAGATGTTTGGAACCACCAAAACTCTTCTTAGAGTGGCCGCACGGCCAAACTGAGCATTCGGGGGAAGGGCATTGGTCAGGGAGGTGACCAAGAACTTGATGGTCACTCTGACAGAGCTCTAGAGTTCCTCTGTGGAGATGGGAGAACCTTCCAGAAGGACAACCATCTCTGCAGCACTCCACCAATCAGGCCTTTATGGTAGAGTGGCCTGACGGAAGCCACTCCTCAGTAAAAGGCACCTGAAGACCATGAGAAACAAGATTTATGGTCTGCTGAAATCAAGATTGAACTATTTGACCTGAATGACAAGCGTCACATCAGGAGGAAACCTGGCACCATCCGTACGTTGAAGCATGGTGGTGGCAGCATCATGCTGTGGGGGTGTTTTTCAGCGGTAGGGACTGGGAGACTAGTCAGGATCGAGGGAAAGATGAACAGAGCAAAGTACAGCAAAGTACAGAGCAAAGTACAGAGAGATCCTTGATGAAAACAACGACCCTAAGTACACAGCCAAGACAACACAGGAGTGGCTTTGGGACAAGTCTATGAATATCCTTGAGTAGCCCAGCCAGAGCCCGGACTTGAACCTGATCTAACATCTCTGGAGAGACCTGAAATTAGCTGTGCAGCAACGCTCCCCATCCAACCTGACAGAGCTTGAGAGGATCTGCAGAGAAGAATGGGAGAAACTCCCCAAATACAGGTGTGCCAAGTTAGTAGTGTCATTCCCAGACGACTCAATGCTGTAATCACTGCCAAAGGTGCTTCAACAAACTACTGAGTAAAAGGTCTGAATACTTATGTAAATGTTATATTTCAGTTTTTTTATTTTGATAAATGAGCAAAAATGTCTAAAATCCTGTTTTTGCTTTGTCATTATGGGGTATTGTAGTGTAGATTGATGGGGGGGGGAAACAATTTAGAATAAGGCTGTAACGTAACAAAATGTGGAAACAGTAAAGGGGTCTGAATACTTTCTGAAGGCACTCTATACACTGTTACTTTATGTACTGTCTGTCTCTTATGCACTGTCTCTCTGTCTGTATGTCTCTGTCTGTCTGTGTGTCTCTGTGTGTCTGTGTGTCTCTGTCTGTGTGTCTCTGTGTGTCTGTGTGTCTCTGTCTGTGTGTCTCTGTGTGTCTGTGGGTCTCTGTCTGTCTGTGTGTCTCTGTCTGTGTGTCTCTGTCTGTCTGTGTGTCTCTGTCTGTCTGTGTGTCTCTGTCTGTGTGTCTCTGTCTGTCTGTGTGTCTCTGTCTGTCTGTGTGTCTCTGTGTGTCTGTGCGTCTCTGTCTGTGTGTCTCTGTGTGTCTGTGTGTCTCTGTCTGTGTGTCTCTGTGTGTCTGTGTGTCTCTGTCTGTGTGTCTCTGTCTGTCTGTGTGTCTCTGTCTGTCTGTGTGTCTCTGTCTGTGTGTCTCTGTCTGTCTGTGTGTCTCTGTCTGTGTGTCTCTGTCTGTCTGTGTGACTGTGTGTCTGTGTGTCTCTGTCTGTGTGTCTCTGTGTGTCTGTGGGTCTCTGTATGTGAAGTCTCTCTGTCTGTGTGTTTCTACCTATGTTATGGACTTCATGTCCCACATAGAACCTCCACTGATGTCTCACCTTGTAGCAGTGATGTTCCAGGCGCGGTGGCTTCGGGAATGTTATCCCGGCTGTAAATGGAGTGGAGGAATTCTGGAGTGCAGTCATTCTCATCTGTGATGTGAACCACCACCTATAGGGAAGGACAGAGAAAGGGTTAACTTGGATCGGCGATCGGGGGGAGTCTGTGGAAATTCTTCTTAGTGTGAAGCTTTCAGATGACAGTCATTTACACAATATGTGATTGTGTATGTGAGTGTTTGTGTGTATGTGTGTTTTCTCAGGCGTGCTGGCTGGGTTAATATAAATGAGTGTGTGGGAGGGCGAGGACCTAGTGGTAGTCAGGCACAGCTGCAGCCCAACCCTCTGAGCCGCTCCCCGGCCAAGCGGAACACAACATCACACAAACGCACACACGTGCACACACGTGCACACACACACTCACTCTTACAGATGCATGCACACACATTTACACTGAATCTCTGTGCACACACACATTATTTTTTATAGCTGGAAATATGACAGTCCTGAGGCATAAGGAAGATAGAGAGATCCAAAGGAGAGAGAGATAATTAAGGGGGAAGAGAAAAAGAGAGAAAGAAAAACTAGGAAGATAGCAACAGAGAGAAAGAAAGGGGGGGCAGAAAGAGGAAAGGATAGATAATGATAGGGCAGGATGGTGGTAGAGATTGAGTTAGAGAGATAGATAGGGAAAGAGAGTGAGAGAGGTAAAGATAGATAATGATAGGGCAGGATGGTGGTAGAGATTGAGTTAGAGAGATAGATGGGGAAAGAGAGTGAGAGAGGTAAAGATAGATCATGATAGGGCAGGATGGTGGTAGAGATTGAGTTAGAGAGATAGATGGGAAAAGAGAGTGAGAGAGGTAAAGATAGATAATGATAGGGCAGGATGGTGGTAGAGATTGAGTTAGAGAGATAGATAGGGAAAGAGAGTGAGAGAGGTAAAGATAGATCATGATAGGGCAGGATGGTGGTAGAGATTGAGTTAGAGAGATAGATGGGGAAAGAGAGTGAGAGACGTAAAGAGGGGCGGGGTAGTCCAGAGGTTCCCTGAGCAGTGTTAGTCATGCAGGATCCTCCCCCTCTAGTCTCCCACATGGGGGTGTTATCTCTGGGGACCAGCCTTGCCAGGGGGTAGACTGCTGCTCCCCAGGGGAGAGAGGTAGGCACACAGAGCAGCCATGGCAGACAGGGGGCTGGAGAAGCCAGCGTGGGCCCCAGTATGGAACTATGACTAGGCTAACACACTCATGCAAAACAAAAATGCAAAAACTCCAACACCGTATTTGACAAACCTTCAAAATCCGAAGCAAATTGAAATCCTTTTTTTGTACTTTTACAGCTTTTAAGATATATCCAATTGGTAGTTACAGTCTTGTCCCATCACTGCAACTCCCATACGGACTCGGGTGAGAGCGACACGTCCTCCGAAAGGCCCGCTGCTTCTTAACACACTGCTCGCTTAACCCGGAAGCCAGCCGCAAGAATGTGTAGGAGGAAACACCATTCAGCTGGTGACTGAAGTCAGCTTGCAGGCGCCCGGGCCCACTACAAGGAGTCGCTAGAGCGCGATGGGACAAGGAAATCCTGGTAGGCCAAACCCTCGTCTAACTCGGTGAACGCTGGGCAAATTGTGCTTTACCTCAAGGTTCTCCCGATCATGGCCGGTTGTGATACAGCCCGGGATCGAACCAGCGTCTGTAGTGATGCCTCTAGCACTGAGATGCAATGCCTTAGACTGCTGCTTCACTCGGGGGGCCACAAATTGATATCCAAACTTGATGTCAATGCAAGATTAAGTGAAAATTCGACTTATGTGAAAGTTAGGATTTGCCCCAAAGACAACAATAACTTCAAACTCCAAACAATAAGGTTATGACACAAAATGTCTGTGCATCATTTCAATCAGACTGATTTAAAACATAGAGCTGTCCATTCTAGCCACTATTTCTACGTTCTAACCTGTGGGTAACACTAACATCCTCCCTCTCTCCACTCCTCCAAACCCGGCAGACTGGATCCCCCACTCACTCATATCTAATCACCAGCACTCCCTGGGAATCCCAATCCCTGTTAGAAAAACACCCTGTCTGTTAAGACCCTCTTGGAGAGCCGCCACACACCGTGAGCCTGGTCCAACAGAGCCTGGTCTCATACTACTGCCGTACTGTGTATGTGTGTGTGTTTGTGTGTGTGTGTGTGTGTGTGTGTGTGTGTGTGTGTGTGTGTGTGTGTGTGTGCGTGGCAGAAAGTGAGAGTAATAGTGATAATAAGAGCTAGTACAAGTGCTTAAGGAAGATTAGGAGGAGAAGCTGGGAGCGGAGAGAGATGGGGAGGAGAGAGATGGGGAGGAGAGAGATGGGGAGAGAAAGATGGGGAGGAGAGAGATGGGGAGGAGAGAGAGGGAAAGAGACATGGAACTCTATGGGATGCCTGCTCCTCTTCCTACTCCTACCCCATGGGCTTGTATTAATGATAGCGGAGAGAGAGAAACAGAGGCAGAGAGAGACAGAGTGAAAGGAAAGACATAAAGAGAGGGAGAGAGAGCAAACGGATTGAGGTTTTAACCACAGATGGTGTGAGCTTTGGACAGAGGAAGGTGACCGTGACTGGTGCCCAGCTTATTGCCAGATTGCGGAGCCTGTTTATGTTGATGTGTGTTGTGTCTGTACGTGTGCACTGTTACATCTGTGTTTAATGCGTGTGTACATGCAAGAGTTTCTGTGTTTGTCTACTCACGTTGTACATGTTTGTTTGTGTGTGTGTGTTTGTGGTGCCAAAGCGTTCCTCTGTGTCCGGCACACGTTGGCCACAGGGACCTGCCTGGTTGCCAGGCCCAAGTTGGCCATAGGGTCCTGCCTGGTTTCCAGGCACACGTTGCCCACAGGGACCTGCCTGGTTGCCAGGCACACGTTGGCCACAGGGTCCTGCCTGGTTGCCAGGCACACGTTGGCCACATGGACCTGCCTGGTTGCCAGGCACACGTTGGCCGCAGGGACCTGCCTGGTTGCCAGGCACACGTTGGCCGCAGGGACCTGCCTGGTTGCCAGGCACACGTTGGCCACAGGGACCTGCCTGGTTGCCAGGCACACGTTGGCCACAGGGACCTGCCTGGTTGCCAGGCACAGCACACGTTGACCACAGGGTCCTGCCTGGTTGCCAGGCACACGTTGGCCACAGGGACCTGCCTGGTTGCCAGGCACAAGTTGGCCACAGGGACCTGCCTGGTTGCCAGGCACACGTTGGCCACAGGGTCCTGCCTGGTTGCCAGGCACACGTTGGCCACAGGGTCCTGCCTGGTTGCCAGGCACACATTGGCCAAAGGGACCTGCCTGGTTGCCAGGCACAGCACACGTTGGCCACAGGGTCCTGCCTGGTTGCCAGGCACACGTTGGCCACAGGGACCTGCCTGGTTGCCAGGCACACGTTGGCCACAGGGTCCTGCCTGGTTGCCAGGCACACGTTGGCCACAGGGTCCTGCCTGGTTGCCAGGCACACGTTGGCCACAGGGTCCTGCCTGGTTGCCAGGCACACATTGGCCAAAGGTCCTGCCTGGTTGCCAGGCACACGTTGGCCACAGGGACCTGCCTGGTTGCCAGGCACACGTTGGCCACAGGGACCTGCCTGGTTGCCAGGCACACGTTGGCCACAGGGTCCTGCCTGGTTGCCAAGTCCATCTAAACAACTCAATCAGTGGATGTGAGCATCTGACAAACAAAGATGTCCGCCCCGGGGAATTCCAATACGCCAGTTTCACAACAGCTTACCTCAACTGCCCTTGTGGGAAAGGAAACTGGAGCCAAACAAGGGGAAAGGGCACACCTGTTCTCATTTAGGTAAAAGGTTATTTTTTAAATCTGAGGGAGACGTCATACAATATGATGTTAATTGTAAAACCTGAGATGATTATCTTCACATAATAGGATAGCAAAGATAAACAACCTTCTGAATAAATAAAAACAACAATTGTCTCTCTGTCTCTTTACCCAGAATCTCCATAGAGCCTTCACTGTATCTGTACTGAAGCTAGACGGCACCTATTTCTATTTCCAAACTTGCCACTGAGGCCACAGTCCAATCACCTGAACAGAATCACCATGCATGCTACCTGGCTGACTCTCCATACTGTTGTTCTTCATTATGTGACCACGGCTGACTCTCCATACTGTTGTTCTCCATTATGTGACCACGGCTGACTCTCCATACTGTTGTTCTACATTATGTGACCACGGCTGACTCTCCATACTGTTGTTCTACATTATGTGACCACGGCTGACTCTCCATACTGTTGTTCTCCATTATGTGACCACGGCTGACTCTCCATACTGTTGTTCTCCATTATGTGACCACGGCTGACTCTCCATACTGTTGTTCTACATTATGTGACCACGGCTGACTCTCCATACTGTTGTTCTACATTATGTGACCATGGCTGACTCTCCATACTGTTGTTCTACATTATGTGACCACGGCTGACTCTCCATACTGTTGTTCTCCATTATGTGACCATGGCTGACTCTCCATACTGTTGTTCTCCATTAATTGACCACGGCTGGGGAGCAGCTTAGGGGGGTAGGTTGGACGTTCTCTACTGCAGCTGACCATGGCTATAGTTGATGTTTCCTCAAATGGGTCTATTCCCCATCAATACTACTCCTACGGAAAGTACACACACACACACAGGCACGCAGGCACACACACACACACCTTCAGAGCCGCATGCATAGCTTCTTTGAGTGAATTAGCCAAGCTGACTGGAGCTGGCCTAAGGGGAACTGGTGGATTAGTGAGGATGCCATTTGTGTGTATACGCCAGCCATCTGGGTAGGAGCAGGTGTGTATAGAGGTGAGTGTGTACTATTTATGTGTGACTGTGTGTGTGTGTGTGTGTGTGTGTATGCGTGCATGTGTGTATGTGTGTGTATAGTTGCGTGTGTGTACCTCTGCCACACCGCTGAGGCCTGTGTCTGGCTCGGAGGCCCTGACTTGCAGCGTGTGGAGTGTGTGTCCACTCTCAAAGTCCACTGTCCGGGTGAGGCTGAGAGCTCCACTCTCCTGGTTGACACTGAACAGGTTGCCAGGGTTCACCAGCAGCATGTAGGAGAGAGTCTTCCTCTGGAAGGAGACGGCCCCCACCATCGCCACACTGCAGGGGGAAACAGGAACGGGATGTCAAAAGGAGATACAGTATACAGGAAGTGATGCCATCGGGAGATGCATTAGACAGGATGTGATGTCATAAGGAGACACATTAGAGAGGATGTGATGTCATGAGGAGACACATTCACGAATTAAATAGATCTCCAGGGAGCAAGAAATTATCCACCTTCAGTCTGATATCATCACTCTCATCTCATCCATAGCATCTTTATTTAGTGGTTTTCTGGATTAAGACACACACACGCAAACATGCACCTTCATGCACTGACACGCACGGGGTGGCAGGAGATGAAGACATTGTGCTCCAATCACCAGAGCCCTGGGGAGGCAGGTTCACACACACACACACACACACACACACACACACACACACACACACACACACACACACACACACACACACACACACACACACACACACACACACACACACCATGCAGAGGGTGGGCAGGAGATGAAGACATTGTGCTCCAGTCACCAGAGCCCTGAGGAGGCAGGTTCAGACACACACTTTGCCCTTCATGTTTATCCTAAAGTTTATTTTAATACATATTTGAATTAGCCACACTTTCATATTCTGAGCCCTGGGACAAAATGATGCATCTGCGTCCCTCCTTCACCCCCACCTTCATAACCCGCCCCCCCACCCCCTCCCAACACATGACACATAATGCAGAGGAATCATCCACGTTCACACAATCCTTTGGTTTCCCCTCTAATGAGCAGCAGAGGCGGCACACAAACACAAACACTCACACACACACACACATAACAAGCACAATACACAAGCAAAAAGACATGTACATACACATATGCAGAACACACGCATTCATTGGTTCACTGATGCTCTTACCCCACCTCCCTCATTGTGAAATGCATGGTCTGGCATACCCTGTCCATTCCCTCATCCTATTCCTAACCCACATCCAGCAGTTATTCCTGTCCAATGTCACCTGTAAAGCCCTAGTTCATTCACCTTCCTAGTAGTCAACAATCACAGCCTATTCCCCATATAGTGCACTAGGTGGCTCTGGTCAAAAATAGTCCATAATATGGGTAATTGGGATTAGCCCATTCCAATATCTCCAAACCCAGGGTGTACTCACGCTTGGCCCACGGGCGTGTTCTCTGGGACAGTCAGGGTGTAGGAGGCATTGGTGAACTGTGGGGGGCGGAACCCTGCCAGAATAGCCACTGTTGCAGGGGGACCCTTCCTGCCCTGCGTGTCGACCACCTGCACCTTCAGCATGTACTCCCTGCTGGGGGTCAGGGGTCGGCCTGTGGTCCTGACCTCCCCAGAGCTGCGGTCCACTTCAAACGAATCCTCGCCGCCTAGTTACGGGATATAAACAACACGTATAAACACACAGACACACCTGGTTCTTCCAAGTGACTCAAAGGTTTCTTGAAGGGATAGTTGACCCCCAAATTAAAGTTGTTCTGTGTTTTCACACCTCAACACACAGCTTGCCCCGGGGCCTTATAGACAATCATGTGAGTGATATCACGTAGCAGAGACAGCTGCGCAGAAATGGACATCCCTAAGACATTGCTGATTTCTTGGGCTGGGGGGCTGGTGTGTGTGTTTATTTGTGTATAGAGATGGGGGTAGAGGACCCTTCTGCCAGCTGGGGCTGTGTGTGTGTGGTGTGTGTGTGCGGTGTGTGTGTGTGCATGTGTTATCGGGTTAACATCCAGCCTCTGATCTTTCTCTGAGGAGAACAGGACGACAGGGTCATCTTAATCCATGTCCCCCTGGGCAGCAGCATCAACAGAAGAGAAAGAGAGAGAAGAGGAGGGGGAGGAAGAGAAAGAAAGAGACGAGGAGGAGGAGGAGGACGAGGAGGAGGAAGAGAGAGAGAGAAGAGGAGGAAGAGGAGGAGGAAGCGAAAGAAAGAGAAGAGGAGAAGGAAGAGAGAGAAAAGGAGGAGGAGGAAGAGAAAGAAGAGGAGGAGGAAGAGAAAGAAGAGGAAGAAGAGAGAGAGGAATAGGAGGAGGAAGAGAAAGAAAAAGAAGAGGAGGGGGAGGAAGAGAGAGAGAAGAGGAGGAGGAGGAAGAGGAAGCGAGAGAGAGAAGAGGAGGAGGAGGAAGAGAGAGAAGAGGAGGAGGAGGAAGAGAGAGAAGAGGAGGAGGAAGAGAGAGAGAGAAGAGGAGGGGGAGGAAGAGAGAGAGAGAAGAGGAGGAGGAGGAGGAGGAGAAAGAGAGAGAAGAGGAGGAGGAAGAGAGAGAGGAATAGGAGGCACACGGCTGCTGGTAGCCAGGGACATGTAGCTAATCACAGCTGCTGGTAGCCAGGGACATGTAGCTAATCACAGCTGCTGGTAGCCAGGGACATGTAGCTAATCACAGCTGCTGGTAGCCAGGGACATGTAGCTAATCACAGCTGCTGGTAGCCAGGGACATGTAGCTAATCACAGCTGTTGGTAGCCAGGGACATGTAGCTAATCACAGCTGCTGGTAGCCAGGGGACATGTAGCCAATCACAGCTGCTGGTAGCCAGGGGACATGTAGCTAATCACAGCTGCTGGTAGCCAGGGGACATGTAGCTAATCACAGCTGCTGGTAGCCAGGGGACATGTAGCCAATCACAGCTGCTGGTAGCCAGGGGACATGTAGCTAATCACAGCTGCTGGTAGCCAGGGACATGTAGCTAATCACAGCTGCTGGTAGCCAGGGGACATGTAGCCAATCACAGCTGCTGGTAGCCAGGGGACATGTAGCTAATCACAGCTGCTGGTAGCCAGGGACATGTAGCCAATCACAGCTGCTGGTAGCCAGGGGACATGTAGCTAATCACAGCTGCTGGTAGCCAGGGACATGTAGCTAATCACAGCTGCTGGTAGCCAGGGGACATGTAGCTAATCACAGCTGCTGGTAGCCAGGGGACATGTAGCTAATCACAGCTGTTGGTAGCCAGGGACATGTAGCTAATCACAGCTGCTGGTAGCCAGGGGACATGTAGCTAATCACAGCTGCTGGTAGCCAGGGGACATGTAGCCAATCACAGCTGCTGGTAGCCAGGGGACATGTAGCTAATCACAGCTGCTGGTAGCCAGGGGACATGTAGCTAATCACAGCTGCTGGTAGCCAGGGGACATGTAGCTAATCACAGCTGCTGGTAGCCAGGGGACATGTAGCTAATCACAGCTGCTGGTAGCCAGGGACATGTAGCTAATCACAGCTGCTGGTAGCCAGGGGACATGTAGCTAATCACAGCTGCTGGTAGCCAGGGACATGTAGCTAATCACAGCTGCTGGTAGCCAGGGACATGTAGCTAATCACAGCTGCTGGTAGCCAGGGACATGTAGCTAATCACAGCTGCTGGTAGCCAGGGGACATGTAGCTAATCACAGCTGCTGGTAGCCAGGGACATGTAGCTAATCACAGCTGCTGGTTGCCAGGGACATGTAGCTAATCACAGCTGTTGGTAGCCAGGGACATGTAGCTAATCACAGCTGCTGGTAGCCAGGGGACATGTAGCCAATCACAGCTGCTGGTAGCCAGGGGACATGTAGCTAATCACAGCTGCTGGTAGCCAGGGGACATGTAGCTAATCACAGCTGCTGGTAGCCAGGGACATGTAGCTAATCACAGCTGTTGGTAGCCAGGGGCATGTAGCTAATCACAGCTGCTGGTAGCCAGGGACATGTAGCTAATCACAGCTGCTGGTAGCCAGGGGCATGTAGCTAATCACAGCTGCTGGTAGCCAGGGGACATGTAGCCAATCACAGCTGCTGGTAGCCAGGGGACATGTAGCTAATCACAGCTGCTGGTAGCCAGGGGACATGTAGCTAATCACAGCTGCTGGTAGCCAGGGGACATGTAGCCAATCACAGCTGCTGGTAGCCAGGGGACATGTAGCTAATCACAGCTGCTGGTAGCCAGGGACATGTAGCTAATCACAGCTGCTGGTAGCCAGGGGACATGTAGCCAATCACAGCTGCTGGTAGCCAGGAGACATGTAGCTAATCACAGCTGCTGGTAGCCAGGGGACATGTAGCTAATCACAGCTGCTGGTAGCCAGGGACATGTAGCTAATCACAGCTGTTGGTAGCCAGGGGCATGTAGCTAATCACAGCTGCTGGTAGCCAGGGACATGTAGCTAATCACAGCTGCTGGTAGCCAGGGGCATGTAGCTAATCACAGCTGCTGGTAGCCAGGGGACATGTAGCCAATCACAGCTGCTGGTAGCCAGGGGACATGTAGCTAATCACAGCTGCTGGTAGCCAGGGGACATGTAGCTAATCACAGCTGCTGGTAGCCAGGGGACATGTAGCCAATCACAGCTGCTGGTAGCCAGGGGACATGTAGCTAATCACAGCTGCTGGTAGCCAGGGACATGTAGCTAATCACAGCTGCTGGTAGCCAGGGGACATGTAGCCAATCACAGCTGCTGGTAGCCAGGGGACATGTAGCTAATCACAGCTGCTGGTAGCCAGGGGACATGTAGCTAATCACAGCTGCTGGTAGCCAGGGGACATGTAGCTAATCACAGCTGCTGGTAGCCAGGGGACATGTAGCTAATCACAGCTGCTGGTAGCCAGGGGACATGTAGCTAATCACAGCTGCTGGTAGCCAGGGGACATGTAGCTAATCACAGCTGCTGGTAGCCAGGGACATGTAGCTAATCACAGCTGCTGGTAGCCAGGGGACATGTAGCTAATCACAGCTGCTGGTAGCCAGGGGACATGTAGCCAATCACAGCTGCTGGTAGCCAGGGGACATGTAGCTAATCACAGCTGCTGGTAGCCAGGGGACATGTAGCTAATCACAGCTGCTGGTAGCCAGGGGACATGTAGCTAATCACAGCTGCTGGTAGCCAGGGGACATGTAGCTAATCACAGCTGCTGGTAGCCAGGGACATGTAGCTAATCACAGCTGCTGGTAGCCAGGGGACATGTAGCTAATCACAGCTGCTGGTAGCCAGGGACATGTAGCTAATCACAGCTGCTGGTAGCCAGGGACATGTAGCTAATCACAGCTGCTGGTAGCCAGGGACATGTAGCTAATCACAGCTGCTGGTAGCCAGGGGACATGTAGCTAATCACAGCTGCTGGTAGCCAGGGACATGTAGCTAATCACAGCTGCTGGTAGCCAGGGACATGTAGCTAATCACAGCTGTTGGTAGCCAGGGACATGTAGCTAATCACAGCTGCTGGTAGCCAGGGGACATGTAGCCAATCACAGCTGCTGGTAGCCAGGGGACATGTAGCTAATCACAGCTGCTGGTAGCCAGGGGACATGTAGCTAATCACAGCTGCTGGTAGCCAGGGGACATGTAGCCAATCACAGCTGCTGGTAGCCAGGGGACATGTAGCTAATCACAGCTGCTGGTAGCCAGGGACATGTAGCTAATCACAGCTGCTGGTAGCCAGGGGACATGTAGCCAATCACAGCTGCTGGTAGCCAGGGGACATGTAGCTAATCACAGCTGCTGGTAGCCAGGGACATGTAGCCAATCACAGCTGCTGGTAGCCAGGGGACATGTAGCTAATCACAGCTGCTGGTAGCCAGGGACATGTAGCTAATCACAGCTGCTGGTAGCCAGGGGACATGTAGCTAATCACAGCTGCTGGTAGCCAGGGGACATGTAGCTAATCACAGCTGTTGGTAGCCAGGGACATGTAGCTAATCACAGCTGCTGGTAGCCAGGGGACATGTAGCTAATCACAGCTGCTGGTAGCCAGGGGACATGTAGCCAATCACAGCTGCTGGTAGCCAGGGGACATGTAGCTAATCACAGCTGCTGGTAGCCAGGGGACATGTAGCTAATCACAGCTGCTGGTAGCCAGGGGACATGTAGCTAATCACAGCTGCTGGTAGCCAGGGGACATGTAGCTAATCACAGCTGCTGGTAGCCAGGGACATGTAGCTAATCACAGCTGCTGGTAGCCAGGGGACATGTAGCCAATCACAGCTGCTGGTAGCCAGGGGACATGTAGCTAATCACAGCTGCTGGTAGCCAGGGACATGTAGCTAATCACAGCTGCTGGTAGCCAGGGACATGTAGCTAATCACAGCTGCTGGTAGCCAGGGGACATGTAGCTAATCACAGCTGCTGGTAGCCAGGGGACATGTAGCTAATCACAGCTGCTGGTAGCCAGGGACATGTAGCTAATCACAGCTGCTGGTAGCCAGGGGACATGTAGCTAATCACAGCTGCTGGTAGCCAGGGGACATGTAGCTAATCACAGCTGCTGGTAGCCAGGGACATGTAGCTAATCACAGCTGCTGGTAGCCAGGGACATGTAGCTAATCACAGCTGCTGGTAGCCAGGGACATGTAGCTAATCACAGCTGCTGGTAGCCAGGGGACATGTAGCTAATCACAGCTGCTGGTAGCCAGGGGACATGTAGCTAATCACAGCTGCTGGTAGCCAGGGACATGTAGCTAATCACAGCTGCTGGTAGCCAGGGGACATGTAGCTAATCACAGCTGCTGGTAGCCAGGGGACATGTAGCTAATCACAGCTGCTGGTAGCCAGGGACATGTAGCTAATCACAGCTGCTGGTAGCCAGGGGACATGTAGCTAATCACAGCTGCTGGTAGCCAGGGGACATGTAGCTAATCACAGCTGCTGGTAGCCAGGGACATGTAGCTAATCACAGCTGCTGGTAGCCAGGGACATGTAGCTAATCACAGCTGCTGGTAGCCAGGGACATGTAGCTAATCACAGCTGCTGGTAGCCAGGGGACATGTAGCTAATCACAGCTGCTGGTAGCCAGGGACATGTAGCTAATCACAGCTGCTGGTAGCCAGGGGACATGTAGCTAATCACAGCTGCTGGTAGCCAGGGGACATGTAGCCAATCACAGCTGCTGGTAGCCAGGGGACATGTAGCTAATCACAGCTGCTGGTAGCCAGGGGACATGTAGCTAATCACAGCTGCTGGTAGCCAGGGGACATGTAGCTAATCACAGCTGCTGGTAGCCAGGGGACATGTAGCTAATCACAGCTGCTGGTAGCCAGGGGACATGTAGCTAATCACAGCTGCTGGTAGCCAGGGACATGTAGCTAATCACAGCTGCTGGTAGCCAGGGGACATGTAGCTAATCACAGCTGCTGGTAGCCAGGGGACATGTAGCTAATCACAGCTGCTGGTAGCCAGGGGACATGTAGCTAATCACAGCTGCTGGTAGCCAGGGGACATGTAGCCAATCACAGCTGCTGGTAGCCAGGGGACATGTAGCTAATCACAGCTGCTGGTAGCCAGGGGACATGTAGCTAATCACAGCTGCTGGTAGCCAGGGGACATGTAGCTAATCACAGCTGCTGGTAGCCAGGGGACATGTAGCTAATCACAGCTGCTGGTAGCCAGGGGACATGTAGCTAATCACAGCTGCTGGTAGCCAGGGGACATGTAGCTAATCACAGCTGCTGGTAGCCAGGAGACATGTAGCTAATCACAGCTGCTGGTAGCCAGGGACATGTAGCTAATCACAGCTGCTGGTAGCCAGGGGACATGTAGCTAATCACAGCTGCTGGTAGCCAGGAGACATGTAGCTAATCACAGCTGCTGGTAGCCAGGGACATGTAGCTAATCACAGCTGCTGGTAGCCAGGGGACATGTAGCTAATCACAGCTGCTGGTAGCCAGGGGACATGTAGCTAATCACAGCTGCTGGTAGCCAGGGACATGTAGCTAATCACAGCTGCTGGTAGCCAGGGGACATGTAGCTAATCACAGCTGCTGGTAGCCAGGAGACATGTAGCTAATCACAGCTGCTGGTAGCCAGGGACATGTAGCTAATCACAGCTGCTGGTAGCCAGGGGACATGTAGCTAATCACAGCTGCTGGTAGCCAGGGACATGTAGCTAATCACAGCTGCTGGTAGCCAGGGGACATGTAGCTAATCACAGCTGCTGGTAGCCAGGGGACATGTAGCTAATCACAGCTGCTGGTAGCCAGGGACATGTAGCTAATCACAGCTGCTGGTAGCCAGGGGACATGTAGCTAATCACAGCTGCTGGTAGCCAGGGGACATGTAGCTAATCACAGCTGCTGGTAGCCAGGGGACATGTAGCTAATCACAGCTGCTGGTAGCCAGGGACATGTAGCTAATCACAGCTGCACTTCTTTTGGATTTTTCATTATTTAATTGTTTTATTTTATTCAATCTATATCTATTTTATTTTTTCTTTGTTATAATTTATTGTACATTATCGCTGTCTTAGGGATGTCCAACACCTAGTACCCTAAAAATAGAACACTTGCATGTCATCCTTTCATTAAATGCTATTATCTCATCAGAGTTTAGCTATCTAATCTAATCAAATTTAATGTAAAATGGACACTGTTTAAACGTTGTATCAATTCAATCACAATGTTGATCGACATTTCACTCACCGTCCAGTAGCAGGAAGTGGGCGTTTCCTATTGTGCCGTCTCGTTGGCGGGCGGTGAGGCGGTAGACCACAGAGCCTGGTGCGGCGTCAGGTCCCACTGCGCCCAGGTAGGGCTGGGGGAACATGCCCCATTGCAGGTCTGCCAGGGTGGGCACACTAAGGGTCAGCCTGCAGAGGTACCACTCATCACCTACAGACACAGAAAAGATAAGAGGTTAAGGGTCAGCCTGCAGAGGTACCACTCATCACCTACAGACACAGAAAAGATAAGAGGTTAAGGGTCAGCCTGCAGAGGTACCACTCATCACCTACAGACACAGAAAAGATAAAGAGATTAAGGGTCAGGGTCAAACGTCAGAGATAACAGTTGGTACAGTCAGGTGGACGTGGAATCACTACTAAGAGGTTGTCTGGATGAATTGTAGGCATATGAGCTAAATGCATTCTGGGAAAGTGGAGGACTAGTGTCTGCTGAAGCTCCTAATCCTTTGATGATGATGTCATTGGGTCTGAGTCCTCCTTTTAGCCAAAAACAAACCATGTCTGTGCCACCTCCCACCATTGGGCTTTGACTTTTCCAAACACATCCATCCATCTCTCCCTTTCAAAGTGTTTGCGATCCCTGGCACAATCTCCTTAATCTTATTTGCCTCTCAAAATCAATTTCTCAACCATCCGCTGGTGTCACCTTCCCCCCCTGACGGCAGCCACAGCCCTTGGATGACGCTGGGCCCATTCCCTGTTTCCATCCCAGGCTGAAGGGCTTTTCCTCCCTCGTCTGTTTCCTCGCCAGCAGCTATCTGCTGTCTGAGACTGTCGCTTCCCATGAGGCCTTAGCAGTCAGTGAAAAGAATGACATTTTCTTTACAAACCCATCACCCTCTCTTTCTATCGCTCTTCAGACGAGCATGTTTCCTACAAAACACACTGTCTGATAGCACACAGAGAGGGAGAGAGAGAGATAGAGAGAGAGAGAGGAAAGGGGAGAAATAGAGAGAGAGGAAAGAGGTGGGGAAGGGCAGAAAGCAAGCGCGTGCTCTCAGAAGGCGTTCAGAAGTTCAGAAAAGACTCAGAGAAGGGGACTCCAGGCAAACAGACGCTGTGTGTTGTTGCTGCTTGTCGTCTTGTTTTGGGAGAGTTTGTTTTGTCTGCAGACTTGTGCTTCGTGTTGTTTGCCATGTCTGGCGCGAAGGAGAGACAACAGCAAATAAGAGGGAGCTTCACATCTGAGGGACGCAGGGAAGCAGTGGGTAAAAAGAGAGGGAGAAGAAAAGAGGAAGAGAGGAGGAAGACACAGGGGAGGGTGGAAGCCTTCTTGACAGGTCTTTTCAGCACAAGGCTCTAGATTCTTGTATTGCTATTTTGTAATTCAGTGGATGGACTTGGTTGTTTGGCGCTGTGAGGCTTATACAGCAGTTGGCTATGTATGAATTCCTCCACAGACATTAATGACTCTTCATTATGATAGTGGTGTCTTGATCCTTGGTCCACGTGACTGAACACACACTCAGTACATGCCAAACACGCATATATATACATAAATGCATACAAATGGCTGACTTAGGGTTGGCTCAGTGGGCTTTAACTATTAAACCGTGCCTGGGGGTCAAAAGGCAAGGGATGAGGAGAGATATAGGAGAGTTAAATGCATGACCATGGGAATGATCACTACCTGTACATAAACTGCTCACAGAGGAGAGATAAATCTCTTACAGTACGTACATCCACCCCAGGTCTCTCTCTCTCTCTCTGCTTCATCTGTCACCAGGGCCATCCATGCCTCGCTCTCTCTTTCTCCCTCTCTCTCTCTCTCTTTCTCTTCCTTCTTTTCTCCACCAAACTAGCAGAACTAAAAGGCAGCCAACAGATCCACCTCGTCAGTGTTCTGTGAGAGTGGATCAGTCGACAAAGCGAGGCAAAGCTCTACACGTGTCTGCTACCGGCTTTCTAATCCTCGTAAGATCTGATGGTGACCAGGCGAAATCGCCCCAGATACGATACACACCCACCGTATCATTAGCCCAGTGACACTCGTCTGAGTCCCCCCAAAGCTGTCTCCTCATTTGAATATCAATTCGGATGATGTCACGGATTGTTATGCAAATCCGGGAATAAAAGGGTAAAATTGTGTTTGTCTTCTTCCCCCTGATTTGATACACAGTGAATTAGAGGTGCAGCCGTGCAAAAGAGGCCAGTATTGACGGAGAGAGAATGAGATTGCATTCAAGTGGTCTTTATGTGTCTGACATCAGATGGAGATGACACATTTGAGTGGGGCCCAATTTGCCTCAGTACATTGACAGTGTTGTCCAATAACAGCCTACCGAAATGACATGAGGCTTCAACTGAAGAAGAAGTAATGACGGAATGGGGAAGATTCTTTCAGATCTCCATGAAGTACCAACGTAAGGTAGGGGCTAGGAGTTGTCCTTTAACCATTACATTAAATAAAGGGGGTGATGGAGAGAGGGGACACCCAGGACCCTCTTGGCTCCTCTTGGCCCCTAGTGATCCCTCTCAGACCTGACAAAGATGGTGTGTGGTGTCTGGTGGCATGATGCCGCTAGAACACACACCTGTGAGAGGACTGGAGGGAGATCAGAGGTATCACTGTTACCTGAGACCACCTGAGGTACATTACAGAGGGTAAGAGTCATGCAGCTGAGCTAGGATTACACACACATACACACTGTTTGGTACATACATACACATACACACACATACATACTCCCACTACGCCCCTGGGGAGGTCACATAGGTGTGTGTGTTTGTGTGAATGACAGCGTGGGATGTGTCACCTTGGTGACTCACAGAGCGCAGGTGTTCCCATGAGTCCAGTCTCCGTGGCAGCAGGTTAAGTCTTTGTGACATTTGAACACACACACATGCAGGCATCTCACGTAATTGCCTGTCCTTGCTGGCCTGGCAGGGAGTTGACACTGTGTGTGTGTGTGTGTGTGTGTGTGTGTGTGTGTGTGTGTGTGTGTGTCAGAATCTAAAAAGAGTCTCCCTTTCATGCACGATTAACGACTCAATGATGTGGATCTCACTTTTGTTTTAATGACATGCATAATTACGTTTCAAATCAAGAGCTTTTGTTTCCTCTAAAACCATGTGATGCACAGTGAAATTCTTTAAGAGGAGACCAGTGTACGGAGGAGATAGTGAGAGAGAGAGATATAAAAAATAGAGAGGGACAGAGGGAAAAGAGAGAGGGACAGATAGAGAAATAGATAGGGGGAAAGGGGGAGGGAGAGAGAGAAGAGAGAGAGAGAATAGAGAGGGAGAAGAGAGAGGGAGAAGAGAGAGAGAGAGAGGGAGAAGAGAGAGGGAAAAGAGAGAAGGACAGATAGAGAAATAGATAGGGGAAAGGGGAGGGAGAGAGAGAAGAGAGAGGGAGAAGAGAGAGGGAGAAGAGAGAGGGAGAAGAGAGAGAGAAGAGAGAGGAAGAAGAGAGAGTGAGAGAGAGAGAGATAGAGAAAGAGAAGAGAGAGGGAGAAGAGAGAGAGAGAGAGGGAGAAGAGAGAGAGAGCGGGAGAGAAGAGAGAGGGAGAGAGAGAGAGAGAGAGAGAGAGAGAGAGAGAGAGAGAGAGACAGAGAGATAGAGAGAGAGAGAGAGCGAGAGAGAGAGAGAGAGAGATAGATAGAGAGAGAGAGAGAGAGAGAAAAGGAGATAGATAGGGAGAGATGCTCAACGTGTGAGAGAAACCACAGAGAAACTTGCAACATCCTCTATACTTATATTACAGCTAGTTAGTGGATAATTGGCTGTGTCAATATTAGACCATAAAAAGAGACCAAATCTTCAAAAAGGTGGGGTATAGTGGCCATTGGGTAGCTACTGAGAGGAATATTTTGAGGGAGGAGAGTCATTGAGGGACAAACCACCTCTGTTGTAGGAGCTGGGAACCCTGCAACCCATCTGCTCCCTAGTAGCCAGCGGACTGAGGTGTTATGCATCCTAATTAATGATCTTCTAGACTGGCCCACTTCCCCCCCTGCATGCACACACAATTTTTTTAAAACCTGATGGGTGGGGCAGAAAGAGAGAAGGAGAGAGAGCGAGGGAGGGAGGGAGGGAGGGAGGGAGGGAGGGAGGGAGGGAGGGAGGGAGAGAGAGAGAGAAAGAGATGAGA
Organism: Oncorhynchus mykiss; assembly: GCF_013265735.2. Taxonomy (NCBI): domain Eukaryota; kingdom Metazoa; phylum Chordata; class Actinopteri; order Salmoniformes; family Salmonidae; genus Oncorhynchus; species Oncorhynchus mykiss. The sequence continues at coordinate 30,679,002 of NC_048566.1, read as the reverse complement.
AGATAGAAGTCAAGAGAGATGAGAGAGCGATAACAACATAGAAAGGGGAGAATGGATGGAAAAGGGAAATCATTATATTCACTCCCCTCTGTTCACTTAACACTGACAGATCTCACTGTGGACGTCCCCTGGTATCTCTGGTACCTAAAGTGGACAGAGGAATAGGACAGCCCTACTGTACTGCTACCATCACTCCCCTCATTTCTCAAATCCTCCTCTCATTTCTCCACATTTCACCCTTGGTTGACTTTTACTGCCCAAACCTAATGATATTCCAAACGCTCAACTGGTTTAACGTAGCTAAGCAACCAATCTGATGATGTAAATGCATGTAAATGCAATACTCCATGAAATACAAGAGACAAACAGCAGGAATAACTTATTCTATTTTCTCCTCTGACAAAGTCACAAACAAACAGGCATTGAAAAACATGAGGGGAAAAATGAATACATTTCAGCCACAGACAGAACTGTGCAGTGTGTGTGTGTGTTTGTGTGTGTGTTTTCTGATAAGCCTTGAGGCTGTGTTTGGATGGAGGTCTCCCCACTACACACTCATCCACACACAGACAATCAAATGCAGAGGAGACATAGCTGCTCATGTATGTCCCTGCATGCACCCTCTCTCTTACTCCTCCTGGACTCTGGTCTCCCAGCACCTCGTGAACACATTAGATCCTAACTAACTACCACAACCAATAGCCACCCGTGTCATGCCTGTCTCTCTGGAATGAGAGGCCCACAGGGGGCTGCCACCTCCTTGCCTGACCACAAATGTAGTATTTCACCACTTCGAGGACCCTGGTCGCCCGTGAGTAAGTGAGCGAGAGAGTCCTCACAGTCTACACAACACGGAAACTCAATTAGAGCCATTCTGTGGTCGGGTGTGCATGGGGAATGGAGGGTTAGGGGAGGAACAGAGGGTATTATGGGGGTTTAGTAAGCTCCCAGCTACACTAATAGTGTTCTCCACTCCACCCAGACCACCGTCAAAATACACTCACCTTACTGTGAGGTGAATGCAGAGTATGTGTGTGACCTCTCAAGGTGAGTTATCAACAACAAGAGCCTCAGGCTGCTTCTACATGGGGTGTGTCTCCGTCAGAGGAGGCTGGTGGGAGGAGCTATAGGAGGACGGGCTCATTGTAATGGCTGGAATGGAATGAATGGAACAGACTCAAATATGTGGTTTTCATGTTTTATGCTTTTGATACCGTTCTATTACTCCATTCCAGCCATTACAAATGAGCCCGTCCTCCTATAGCTCCTCCCACCAGCCTCCTCTGGTCTCCATAGTCTAAAATGGCCTCCTCTCAGAGTAGCAGTTGGTGGTTGACTCGGTGGGCATGTTGTCTCCCTCCCACCGGCATCACTGGCCCACTGAGTCAGCCACAGCTATGACTCCTCACCAGATGGCGTCGATGGCACCATGTGGCGGGGAACATAAGAGCAATCAAACAAGACGCCTCTACACCAACTGTTTACATCAACGAACCATCTTATAATCTCTATCTCTTATTTCCCCACAGGTCAATACAGTATATTCTCTTTTCTCATATCCAGTATTCATTAGCAAGTAGGGAAATGTATAGTGTCACAAGGGGTCATTTGCTTCAGCACACTCACTGTGCTCGTAGTCTTCCTAGTAAGCACTGCTCCTCCTCACTGTGCTCGTAGTCTTCCTAGCAGGCACTGCTCCTCCTCACTGTGCTCATAGTCTTCCTAGCAGGCACTGCTCCTCCTCACTGTGCTCGTAGTCTTCCTAGCAGGCACTGCTCCTCCTCACTGCGGTGTACAGAATGCTTCCCCCACCAACGACACTGGGATCGTCTGAACTCTCCCAACTCTATATGCAGCTGGCGTCAGCGCGATAGAAGACAGAATCTGGGTGGATAAGCCGGATTCAAGGGTTTGATTTTCCCAATAACTCCTAGGAATGGAATCAATCGCTCCAGAAGAGTGGAGGGGCTGGATCCAAAGACAGAGTGAAAACCAAAGCTCTCTGTCTTTGATGTCAGACTGAAAAACATTTGGATTTATTTATTTGATCCCCAATCCCGATGCTGTGTGAGACGGGGTCTGCGAGGGAGGATTGGAGAAGGCCATCATGGGAAATTGGGTCAAAGGCCAAAGCTTGTCTGTGGAGCAGTGTGGTAGGATGATACAACCGGGGCTCGTGCGCATGCACACACACACACACACACACACACACACACACACACACACACACACACACACACACACACACACACACACACAAACACACACACACACACACACACACACACACACACACACACACACACACACACACACACACAAACTACTACTTCTATTCAGAGGCAAATCTACTCGTCTTGCCAACCAAATTCCCCGTAAACACTCACATACAGTATACATTCACATTAAGTCCCTGCCAGTGGAAGGGCAGTGACTATAGCTATTAAATGTCCCTGGGGAACTGTTCAATGCTGTCAGACTTCAGGTCATGAGGATTTTACAGTTGAATTCATTCTCCTTTAGTTTGTGTGGTTGAGTGTATGAGGCACAGCTGCTGTAATCTCAACTGCCATGAGAGAAGTTTGTGACGGTGAGACGACTTCTGCAAGAGTTACGCCCAAAGATAAAATGAGAGAAGAAAGGAGAGAACATGAAAGAGGGGATAAAGCGACGCAAGGCTCAGTATTCCAAAACTGTATTTTATAAAAACTATTTCAAAGTCACCTCAGAGAGAGAGAAAATCTAAGAGGGAGACAGAGAGAGAGAATGTGTGAGAGTGTGTGTGTGGGAGAGAGAGAAAGAGAGAGACAGAGAGAGTGAGAGAGAGAGACAGGAGAGAGAGAGAAAGAGAGAGACAGAGAGAGTGAGAGAGAGAGAGAGAGAGAGAGAGAGAGAGAGAGAGAGAGAAAGACAGGAGAGAGAGAGAAAGAGAAACAGAGGTTAAGAAAGAGAGAAAAATGACAGAGGGGTAGCTCTCAGAAGGTTTTCACTCATCTAACACTCATTCTTTCTTTAATGTCTTAAATCTCTCTCGACCCTTACCACCATACCTCAATAATTCAACTTTTACATCTACTGACAAACCGACATATGCAGACTCTCACAAGCCGTGAAAGAAAATGCTTTGTGATCTAAAACATGGAAACTGTCGGTTAAATTATGAATATCTGAGGACTTTTGTCAGACATAAAAAAATAAAACAGTACATTTTTTATGTGGCAACTCATTCGTTATTGATGTGTTATGTCAAGATATTTCTCTGTAGAAACTGACAATTGTGGAAGTGTGTTTAGGGAGGCCAGTGTGTGTGTGTGTGTCTGCTTGTCGAGGGGGTTATGTTGTATTTAATAGAATCAGCCATATAACTTTAAGTGAGCAACACAATCACATTTCATGTAGGCATTCACAGGTCCAATTTCAGTTGATTATCTCACTGTGTCAATGTCAACGTCAGCAGGAGGGTGTGAACAGCTGAACCCAGACCTGCCTACAGGATTTGGATCTGCCACAGCTGCCAAAAGTGCCTGTCTTCAATCACCTGACATCTACACCAACCATGGGTGACAGACAGACCGGTACACATACAGTGCTGTACACACACAAACACACACACACAAAGAGGTGTTATTGCAAATAAACACACACACACACTTACCCAGATGTAGCGCTGATGGGCAAACACAAACACCTCAGGTGACATGGGGTTGAAAAGAACACAATGTGTGTGTGTGTTCTGGTCAGGCACTGGTGGACAGGGACAGATAGGGGAGGCAAACTCCTGACCCAGAGCATCTCATAGACAGCAAGAACACCACACTAGACAGCAAGTGACGCGTGTGTGCCTTCTGCCTTGAGTTGTGTGTGCCTCGCTCTGGTTGTCTGAGTGCATTTGTGTTTGTCTGATTTCTTCACTTTCTGATGAGACTCCCTCTACTTGAGCTCTGTGGTGTGTGTGTGTGTGTGTGTGTGTGTGTGTGTGTGTGTGTGTGTGTGTGTGTGTGTGTGTGTAAACTCTGATCCCTTATCAGCAACCATCATATGGATCAACAAACAAACAACAACAAACAAACAACAACAAAGTAGGAAAGGCACTACTGAACCTTGCTGTGTGTTATTGTGTGTGTGACTTTGTGTTATTGTGCGTGAGGCTGTGTGTTATTGTGTGAGGGGCTGTGTGTTATTGTGTGTGTGGCTGTGTGTTATTGTGTGAGGGGCTGTGTGTTATTGTGTGTGTGGCTGTGTGTTATTGTGTGAGGGGCTGTGTGTTATTGTGTGAGTGGCTGTGTGTTATTGTACGTGAGGCTGTGTGTTATTGTGTGAGGGGCTGTGTGTTATTGTGTGAGGGGCTGTGTGTTATTGTGTGTGTGACTTTGTGTTATTGTGTGAGTGGCTGTGTGTTATTGTGTGTGTGGCTGTGTGTTATTGTGTGTGTGGCTGTGTGTTATTGTGTGTGTGACTTTGTGTTATTGTGTGAGTGGCTGTGTGTTATTGTGTGAGGGGCTGTGTGTTATTGTGTGAGTGGCTGTGTGTTATTGTGTGAGGGGCTGTGTGTTATTGTGCGTAAGGCTGTGTGTTATTGTGCGTGAGGCTGTGTGTTATTGTGTGAGTGGCTGTGTGTTATTGTGTGTGTGGCTGTGTGTTATTGTGTGTGTGGCTGTGTGTTATTGTGTGTGTGACTTTGTGTTATTGTGTGAGGGGCTGTGTGTTATTGTGTGAGTGGCTGTGTGTTATTGTGTGAGGGGCTGTGTGTTATTGTGTGAGGGGCTGTGTGTTATTGTGTGTGTGACTTTGTGTTATTGTGTGAGGGGCTGTGTGTTATTGTGTGAGTGGCTGTGTGTTATTGTGTGAGGGGCTGTGTGTTATTGTGTGTGTGACTTTGTATTATTGTGTGAGGGGCTGTGTGTTATTGTGTGAGTGGCTGTGTGTTATTGTGTGAGGGGCTGTGTGTTATTGTGTGAGGGGCTGTGTGTTATTGTGTGAGGGGCTGTGTGTTATTGTGTGTGTGACTTTGTGTTATTGTGTGAGGGGCTGTGTGTTATTGTGTGAGTGGCTGTGTGTTATTGTGCGTGAGGCTGTGTGTTATTGTGTGAGGGGCTGTGTGTTATTGTGTGAGGGGCTGTGTGTTATTGTGTGTGTGGCTGTGTGGCTGTGTGTTATTGTGTGAGGGGCTGTGTGTTATTGTACATGAGGCTGTGTGTTATTGTGTGAGTGGCTGTGTGTTATTGTGTGTGTTGCTGTGTGTTATTGTGTGAGGGGCTGTGTGTTATTGTGTGAGTGGCTGTGTGTTATTGTGTGTGTGACTGTGTTATTGTGTGAGGGGCTGTGTGTTATTGTGTGTGTGGCTGTGTGTTATTGTGTGAGGGGCTGTGTGTTATTGTGTGTGTGGCTGTTTGTTATTGTGTGAGGGGCTGTGTGTTATTGTGTGAGGGGCTGTGTGTTATTGTGTGAGGGGCTGTGTGTTATTTTGTGTGTGGCTGTGTGTTATTGTGTGAGGGGCTGTGTGTTATTGTGTGAGTGGCTGTGTGTTATTGTGTAAGGGGCTGTGTGTTATTGTGTGAGTGGCTGTGTGTTATTGTGTGAGTGGCTGTGTGTTATTGTGTGAGGGGCTGTGTGTTATTGTGTGAGTGGCTGTGTGTTATTGTGTGAGTGGCTGTGTGTTATTGTGTGAGTGGCTGTGTGTTATTGTGTGAGGGGCTGTGTGTTATTGTGTGAGGGGCTGTGTGTTATTGTGTGTGTGGCTGTGTGTTATTGTGTGAGGGGCTGTGTGTTATTGTGTGTGTGGCTGTTTGTTATTGTGTGAGGGGCTGTGTGTTATTGTGTGAGGGGCTGTGTGTTATTGTGTGAGGGGCTGTGTGTTATTTTGTGTGTGGCTGTGTGTTATTGTGTGAGGGGCTGTGTGTTATTGTGTGTGTGGCTGTGTGTTATTGTGTGAGGGGCTGTGTGTTATTGTGTGTGTGGCTGTTTGTTATTGTGTGAGGGGCTGTGTGTTATTGTGTGAGGGGCTGTGTGTTATTGTGTGAGGGGCTGTGTGTTATTTTGTGTGTGGCTGTGTGTTATTGTGTGAGGGGCTGTGTGTTATTGTGTGAGTGGCTGTGTGTTATTGTGTGAGGGGCTGTGTGTTATTGTGTGAGTGGCTGTGTGTTATTGTGTGAGGGGCTGTGTGTTATTGTGTGAGGGGCTGTGTGTTATTGTGTGTGTGTGGCTGTGTGTTATTGTGTGAGGGGCTGTGTGTTATTGTGTGTGTGGATGTGTGTTATTGTGTGAGGGGCTGTGTGTTATTGTGTGAGTGGCTCTGTGTTATTGTGTGTGTGGCTGTGTGGCTGTGTGTTATTGTGTGAGTGGCTGTGTGTTTTATTGTGTGTGTGGCTGTGTGGCTGTGTGTTATTGTGTGAGTGGCTGTGTGTTATTGTACGTGAGGCTGTGTGTTATTGTGTGAGGGGCTGTGTGTTATTGTGTGAGGGGCTGTGTGTTATTGTGTGAGGGGCTGTGTGTTATTATGCGTGTGGCTGTGTGTTATTGTGCGTGTGGCTGTGTGTTGTTGTGTGAGGGGCTGTGTGTTATTGTGTGTGTGACTTTGTGTTATTGTGTGTGTGGCTGTGTGTTATTGTGTGAGGGGCTGTGTGTTATTGTACGTGAGGCTGTGTGTTATTGTGTGAGGGGCTGTGTGTTATTGTGTGAGGGGCTGTGTGTTGTTGTGTGAGTGACGTTGTGTTATTGTGTGTGTGGCTGTGTGTTATTGTGTGAGGGGCTGTGTGTTATTGTGTGAGTGGCTGTGTGTTATTGTGTGAGGGGCTGTGTGTTATTGTGTGAGTGGCTGTGTGTTATTGTGTGAGGGGCTGTGTGTTATTGTGTGAGGGGCTGTGTGTTATTGTGTGTGTGGCTGTGTGTTATTGTGTGAGGGGCTGTGTGTTATTGTGTGTGTGGCTGTTTGTTATTGTGTGAGGGGCTGTGTGTTATTGTGTGAGGGGCTGTGTGTTATTGTGTGAGGGGCTGTGTGTTATTTTGTGTGTGGCTGTGTGTTATTGTGTGAGGGGCTGTGTGTTATTGTGTGTGTGGCTGTGTGTTATTGTGTGAGGGGCTGTGTGTTATTGTGTGTGTGGCTGTTTGTTATTGTGTGAGGGGCTGTGTGTTATTGTGTGAGGGGCTGTGTGTTATTGTGTGAGGGGCTGTGTGTTATTTTGTGTGTGGCTGTGTGTTATTGTGTGAGGGGCTGTGTGTTATTGTGTGAGTGGCTGTGTGTTATTGTGTGAGGGGCTGTGTGTTATTGTGTGAGTGGCTGTGTGTTATTGTGTGAGGGGCTGTGTGTTATTGTGTGAGGGGCTGTGTGTTATTGTGTGTGTGTGGCTGTGTGTTATTGTGTGAGGGGCTGTGTGTTATTGTGTGTGTGGATGTGTGTTATTGTGTGAGGGGCTGTGTGTTATTGTGTGAGTGGCTCTGTGTTATTGTGTGTGTGGCTGTGTGGCTGTGTGTTATTGTGTGAGTGGCTGTGTGTTTTATTGTGTGTGTGGCTGTGTGGCTGTGTGTTATTGTGTGAGTGGCTGTGTGTTATTGTACGTGAGGCTGTGTGTTATTGTGTGAGGGGCTGTGTGTTATTGTGTGAGGGGCTGTGTGTTATTGTGTGAGGGGCTGTGTGTTATTATGCGTGTGGCTGTGTGTTATTGTGCGTGTGGCTGTGTGTTGTTGTGTGAGGGGCTGTGTGTTATTGTGTGTGTGACTTTGTGTTATTGTGTGTGTGGCTGTGTGTTATTGTGTGAGGGGCTGTGTGTTATTGTACGTGAGGCTGTGTGTTATTGTGTGAGGGGCTGTGTGTTATTGTGTGAGGGGCTGTGTGTTGTTGTGTGAGTGACGTTGTGTTATTGTGTGTGTGGCTGTGTGTTATTGTGTGAGGGGCTGTGTGTTATTGTGTGAGTGGCTGTGTGTTATTGTGTGTGTGACTTTGTGTTATTGTGTGAGTGGCTGTGTGTTATTGTGTGTGTGGCTGTGTGTTATTGTGTGTGTGGCTGTGTGTTATTGTGTGTGTAACTTTGTGTTATTGTGTGAGTGGCTGTGTGTTATTGTGTGTGTGACTTTGTGTTATTGTGTGAGTGGCTGTGTGTTATTGTGTGTGTGGCTGTGTGTTATTGTGTGAGGGGCTGTGTGTTATTGTACATGAGGCTGTGTGTTATTGTGTGAGGGGCTGTGTGTTATTGTGTGAGGGGCTGTGTGTTATTGTGTGTGTGACTTTGTGTTATTGTGTGAGTGGCTGTGTGTTATTGTGCGTGAGGCTGTGTGTTATTGTGTGAGGGGCTGTGTGTTATTGTGTGAGGGGCTGTGTGTTATTGTGTGTGTGGCTGTGTGTTATTGTGTGAGGGGCTGTGTGTTATTGTGTGTGTGGCTGTGTGTTATTGTGCGTAAGGCTGTGTGTTATTGTGTGTGTGACTTTGTGTTATTGTGTGAGTGGCTGTGTGTTATTGTGCGTGAGGCTGTGTGTTATTGTGTGAGGGGCTGTGTGTTATTGTGTGTGTGGCTGTGTATGTTTGTGTGTGTGATGTGTGCCCATGCTTGTGTGTGACTGTTCGCGTGTACACACCAGAGCCAGGAAGAGGATTTGAGGGAACTGGGGCACACCAATGCCAAGGTTCCAACTATTTGCCATTCAGGTGAAATAGCCCGATTTTCCACCCAAGTGATTCTGTATTGGAGTTGTGGGATCATATCCCAGAGACCAATGCTGGCCTGCTGAGCTAGCCCACACAAACAGGGGCTTCCCACAGACACACACAGGGGCATGTGAAAGCCCATCTTTTTAAGCATGGGGTCATGATAGACATAAAGGGTTTTCTGTGTTGGTGCAACATGGGTGACGGGAGACGAGACCTGGGGTGTAAATTATAGGTTGGCTTGGTACCCACATAGGAACTGATTACCATTTCACACAGTCGCTGTGATACACATAGATCCAACACACAGGCACACACTCGAACACACACACACACACTCAAACACACACACACAGACTCAAACACACACACACACACACACACACACACACACACACACACACACACACACACACACACACACACACACAACACAAGAAAACTCACACCCATGCACCACACACACACACACACATACATACACCCCCAAAGAGCAGTGACAAGGCCTAGTGATCAAAGGAGCAGATTTGCTCCATTGTTTGCATAAATAGCCAGCAGAAGCTGTTTAGCAAGAGTGCTAATCCCACCAAAGAGCTTTTCAATACCACACTGGACCCTACTTATGGAAAGGAACACACAACAATAGGGCAGATATTCAACCAATCTGGTTCAATCTTCTAAAGCCGGCGAAGCCGCCACTTTGGCTTCTTCATAATAGAGGAGCAGGGTTTTCCCTAAACATCGCTTAGGCAAGGCGGGCTGCTGCCTTACTCTGTTGCTTGCTGGCTTACAAAGTTTGGGTTTTGTTCATTTGGACTCAGTTTGAAGAGGACATGCTAGTGTCTGCTTCCATGGGTTGTTGCTTGGTGAGACTCAAAACAATACTAGGGGAAACCCTTAAAGGGAGAGACAGAAAGGTCAAGTCCCTACTTGTTTTTGAATGAGTTTGTCTTTTTCCTTGTTTTTCTCGTTGTTCTATAGCTTTTTCCAACCCCCATTCTGACATCTTGCCATTTTTCATTCTGTCATTCTCACTCAAACTCTTGAACTCTGTCTCTTAACCTCCCTCTCTGAATGTATTCTCTCTGTTTTCTTCCTTTCTCTTTATTCGCCTCACTCTCTTCCTTGAAGGATTAGACCAGGGTCTTGAGTATCTCCACCAGGGAGTTTTAGCCAATAATAGACCGAATTACTTCTCACACAGATTCCCCAAAATACAGAGCAACCACTCCCTCCTTTCTACACTCTATTTCATATTACCTCTTCCTCCCTATCGGATCCATCATGCCTTGGGAGCTCCAGCAACCAGATAAACAACTAACGTGGACCTGGAAAACCATCCAGGTAATTGATCTATGTGACTAAGGAGCAGCACATATTACAGTGTTAGCATTAGTACAGCACGTAGCATGGCTCAGGGTGTTCCACCGTGGATGTGAAGGGATGGCGGTGGCTAGGCTAATTGCTGTAGAAGTGTGGTGTGGGTGATTAAGCTCACAGAGCGGGACTGCCTGTTCCTCTAATGAGAGCAGCTGTCGAGGCGCAGGACTCTTTGATAGTGCGGGGGTGTCTTCATGTCCTAGGACCCCCTGCTTCTATGCACACGCATTACACACACACACGCACACACCCCACAGGATAGAGGCAGCAGGTAGACTAATGGTTAGAGCGTTGGGCCAATAACCGAAAGGTTGCTGGATTGAATCCCTGAGCTGACAAGGTAAGGTAAGCCCCTGTCACGGCTGAAGAAAGGAGAGGACCAAGGTGCAGCGTGGTGAGCGTACATTCTTCTTTATTATAAGATGTCGCCAACAAAACAAACATCAAACGAAACCGTGACGCTAACGTAGTGCTCACAGGCAACTATACATGGACAACTACCCACAAATACAGGTGGGAAAAAAGCTACCTAATTATGGTTCTCAATCAGAGACAACGATAGACAGCTGCCTCTGATTGAGAACCACACCCGGCCAAACACACAGATATACAAATCATAGAAAAAGACAAATCACACCCTGACCAAACCTAAATAGAGACGTATAAAGCTCTCTACAGTCAGGGCTTGACAGCCGCTGAACAAGGCAGTTAACCCACTGTTCCCTAGGAGGAATTTGTTCTTAACTGATTTGCCTAGTTAAATAAAGGTTAAATAAAAATAGAGAACAGAAATAATCTCCTCTTAGTGGTACTCATTTTATCTTCTCTCCCTTTACCATGACTCATCTTCTACCCATTTCTGAATTCCTTTTTAATTTTCTTAATGGTTCTATCTCTCTCATCAGCACTCTTGCTCCTTCACTCTCTTCCCTCCTAGACTTGAGCCTCCTCCTCTTTGTCTCCCCATCGAGCCTCTTACATTTCCTGCCCTCTTCTGTCCTCATCTTCTCCCCTTCACTCCAGGCCCCTCTCCTCTTCTGTCCTCATCTTCTCCCCTTCACTCCAGGCCTCTCTCCTCTTCTGTCCTCATCTTCTCCCCTTCACTCCAGGCCTCTCTCCTCTTCTGTCCTCCTCTCTCCCCTTCACTCCAGGCCTCTCTCCTCTTCTGTCCTCCTCTCTCCCCTTCACTCCAGGCCGCTCTCCTCTTCTGTCCTCTCTCCCCTTCACTCCAGGCCTCTCTCCTCTTCTGTCCTCCTCTCTCCCCTTCACTCCAGGCCTCTCTCCTCTTCTGTCCTCCTCTCTCCCCTTCACTCCAGGCCTCTCTCCTCTTCTGTCTTCCTCTCCCCTTCACTCCAGGCCGCTCTCCTCTTCTGTCCTCTCTCCCCTTCACTCCAGGCCTCTCTCCTCTTCTGTCCTCCTCTCTCCCCTTCACTCCAGGCCTCTCTCCTCTTCTGTCCTCATCTTCTCCCCTTCACTCCAGGCCTCTCTCCTCTTCTGTCCTCCTCTCTCTAATCTTCCCCTCCTCTGCCTGTCTGTCAGGCTCGTCAATCAGAAGCCTCCTGTGGACCAGGGTCAGTGACATGTCCCCTGGGTTAATCCAAGTCACAGACCCAGTATCCTCTTCCTTAGTCATATGACTGGTATATACAGATGTAGGATCTTAATTTAAGCCAGTGTGCTACAGCAGGAAAATAAACATGCATTTTTATTATTATGTGGATTATAATTATTGGACATATTTGTAGGGCTTGATACATTTTCAGGAAGAGAAAATCAAGTCTGAAATGTGTGGAAATTACAAACTTCAGAAGCCTTTTTAAAACCTGAAATACACTACAAGTTTAAAATGTCCTGCATTGCATGAAATTTCTCCTGCAACAGGGTGATCAAGTTCAGATCCTACATCTGTACGGGATAAGTAAACAATGATATGGAGAGTTGATTCAATTAATTTCAACTTTCAATCCTTCATTTGTGAAGGCAAACATTCTCAATTTGATTAATCACTGCAAAATACTATAGCAGCACAAACTATACCATCTGGACAGCAGTAATATGCTACATTCTGACTCAACACCACACACATAATGTTGCATCAAGTGTGGAACTTTAATGCCAGGGACACAATCGCTGACTCAACACCAGACAAACTGTGTTGGAGCTGAGCGCAGTATGGCACCATGACGTGTCACCATCTGAGCGTAGAGCCAGAATCAAATAACATTAAACACCAGATCTGATGCAACTCTAGAGGCTACTGCTGCATGTCACTGACTCAAAGATAAAGGACATCAAACACCAGATCTGATGTAACTCTAGAGGCTGCTGCTGCATGTCACTGACTCAAAGATAAAGGACATTAAACACCAGATCTGATGCAACTCTAGAGGCTGCTGCTGCATGTCACTGACTCAAAGATAAAGGACATCAAACACCAGATCTGATGTAACTCTAGAGGCTACTGCTGCATGTCACTGACTCAAAGCTAAAGGACATCAAACACCAGATCTGATACAACTCTAGAGGCTGCTGCTGCATGTCACTGACTCAAAGATAAAGGACATCAAACACCAGATCTGATGTAACTCTAGAGGCTGCTGCTGCATGTCACTGACTCAAAGATAAAGGACATCAAACACCAGATCTGATGTAACTCTAGAGGCTACTGCTGCATGTCACTGACTCAAAGATAAAGGACATTAAACACCAGATCTGATGTAACTCTAGAGGCTGCTGCTGCATGTCACTGACTCAAAGCTAAAGGACATCAAACACCAGATCTGATGTAACTCTAGAGGCTGCTGCTGCATGTCACTGACTCAAAGCTAAAGGACATCAAACACCAGATCTGATGTAACTCTAGAGGCTACTGCTGCATGTCACTGACTCAAAGCTAAAGGACATCAAACACCAGATCTGATGTAACTCTAGAGGCTGCTGCTGCATGTCACTGACTCAAAGATAAAGGACATCAAACACCAGATCTGATGTAACTCTAGAGGCTGCTGCTGCATGTCACTGACTCAAAGCTAAAGGACATCAAACACCAGATCTGATGTAACTCTAGAGGCTACTGCTGCATGTCACTGACTCAAAGCTAAAGGACATCAAACACCAGATCTGATGTAACTCTAGAGGCTACTGCTGCATGTCACTGACTCAAAGATAAAGGACATCAAACACCAGATCTGATGTAACTCTAGAGGCTGCTGCTGCATGTCACTGACTCAAAGATAAAGGACATCAAACACCAGATCTGATGTAACTCTAGAGGCTGCTGCTGCATGTCACTGACTCAAAGCTAAAGGACATCAAACACCAGATCTGATGTAACTCTAGAGGCTACTGCTGCATGTCACTGGCTCAAAGATAAAGGACATCAAACACCAGATCTGATGTAACTCTAGAGGCTACTGCTGCATGTCACTGACTCAAAGCTAAAGGACATCAAACACCAGATCTGATGTAACTCTAGAGGCTGCTGCTGCATGTCACTGACTCAAAGATAAAGGACATCAAACACCAGATCTGATGTAACTCTAGAGGCTACTGCTGCATGTCACTGACTCAAAGCTAAAGGACATCAAACACCAGATCTGATACAACTCTAGAGGCTGCTGCTGCATGTCACTGACTCAAAGATAAAGGACATCAAACACCAGATCTGATGTAACTCTAGAGGCTGCTGCTGCATGTCACTGACTCAAAGATAAAGGACATCAAACACCAGATCTGATGTAACTCTAGAGGCTACTGCTGCATGTCACTGACTCAAAGATAAAGGACATTAAACACCAGATCTGATGTAACTCTAGAGGCTGCTGCTGCATGTCACTGACTCAAAGCTAAAGGACATCAAACACCAGATCTGATGTAACTCTAGAGGCTGCTGCTGCATGTCACTGACTCAAAGCTAAAGGACATCAAACACCAGATCTGATGTAACTCTAGAGGCTACTGCTGCATGTCACTGACTCAAAGCTAAAGGACATCAAACACCAGATCTGATGTAACTCTAGAGGCTGCTGCTGCATGTCACTGACTCAAAGATAAAGGACATCAAACACCAGATCTGATGTAACTCTAGAGGCTGCTGCTGCATGTCACTGACTCAAAGCTAAAGGACATCAAACACCAGATCTGATGTAACTCTAGAGGCTACTGCTGCATGTCACTGACTCAAAGCTAAAGGACATCAAACACCAGATCTGATGTAACTCTAGAGGCTACTGCTGCATGTCACTGACTCAAAGATAAAGGACATCAAACACCAGATCTGATGTAACTCTAGAGGCTGCTGCTGCATGTCACTGACTCAAAGATAAAGGACATCAAACACCAGATCTGATGTAACTCTAGAGGCTGCTGCTGCATGTCACTGACTCAAAGCTAAAGGACATCAAACACCAGATCTGATGTAACTCTAGAGGCTACTGCTGCATGTCACTGGCTCAAAGATAAAGGACATCAAACACCAGATCTGATGTAACTCTAGAGGCTACTGCTGCATGTCACTGACTCAAAGCTAAAGGACATCAAACACCAGATCTGATGTAACTCTAGAGGCTGCTGCTGCATGTCACTGACTCAAAGATAAAGGACATCAAACACCAGATCTGATGTAACTCTAGAGGCTACTGCTGCATGTCACTGACTCAAAGCTAAAGGACATCAAACACCAGATCTGATGTAACTCTAGAGGCTACTGCTGCATGTCACTGACTCAAAGCTAAAGGACATCAAACACCAGATCTGATGTAACTCTAGAGGCTACTGCTGCATGTCACTGACTCAAAGCTAAAGGACATCAAACACCAGATCTGATGTAACTCTAGAGGCTGCTGCTGCATGTCACTGACTCAAAGCTAAAGGACATCAAACACCAGATCTGATGTAACTCTAGAGGCTACTGCTGCATGTCACTGGCTCAAAGATAAAGGACATTAAACACCAGATCTGATGCAACTCTAGAGGCTGCTGCTGCATGTCACTGACTCAAAGATAAAGGACATCAAACACCAGATCTGATGTAACTCTAGAGGCTACTGCTGCATGTCACTGACTCAAAGCTAAAGGACATCAAACACCAGATCTGATACAACTCTAGAGGCTGCTGCTGCATGTCACTGACTCAAAGATAAAGGACATCAAACACCAGATCTGATGTAACTCTAGAGGCTGCTGCTGCATGTCACTGACTCAAAGATAAAGGACATCAAACACCAGATCTGATGTAACTCTAGAGGCTACTGCTGCATGTCACTGACTCAAAGATAAAGGACATTAAACACCAGATCTGATGTAACTCTAGAGGCTGCTGCTGCATGTCACTGACTCAAAGCTAAAGGACATCAAACACCAGATCTGATGTAACTCTAGAGGCTGCTGCTGCATGTCACTGACTCAAAGCTAAAGGACATCAAACACCAGATCTGATGTAACTCTAGAGGCTACTGCTGCATGTCACTGACTCAAAGCTAAAGGACATCAAACACCAGATCTGATGTAACTCTAGAGGCTGCTGCTGCATGTCACTGACTCAAAGATAAAGGACATCAAACACCAGATCTGATGTAACTCTAGAGGCTGCTGCTGCATGTCACTGACTCAAAGCTAAAGGACATCAAACACCAGATCTGATGTAACTCTAGAGGCTACTGCTGCATGTCACTGACTCAAAGCTAAAGGACATCAAACACCAGATCTGATGTAACTCTAGAGGCTACTGCTGCATGTCACTGACTCAAAGATAAAGGACATCAAACACCAGATCTGATGTAACTCTAGAGGCTGCTGCTGCATGTCACTGACTCAAAGATAAAGGACATCAAACACCAGATCTGATGTAACTCTAGAGGCTGCTGCTGCATGTCACTGACTCAAAGCTAAAGGACATCAAACACCAGATCTGATGTAACTCTAGAGGCTACTGCTGCATGTCACTGGCTCAAAGATAAAGGACATCAAACACCAGATCTGATGTAACTCTAGAGGCTACTGCTGCATGTCACTGACTCAAAGCTAAAGGACATCAAACACCAGATCTGATGTAACTCTAGAGGCTGCTGCTGCATGTCACTGACTCAAAGATAAAGGACATCAAACACCAGATCTGATGTAACTCTAGAGGCTACTGCTGCATGTCACTGACTCAAAGCTAAAGGACATCAAACACCAGATCTGATGTAACTCTAGAGGCTACTGCTGCATGTCACTGACTCAAAGCTAAAGGACATCAAACACCAGATCTGATGTAACTCTAGAGGCTACTGCTGCATGTCACTGACTCAAAGCTAAAGGACATCAAACACCAGATCTGATGTAACTCTAGAGGCTGCTGCTGCATGTCACTGACTCAAAGCTAAAGGACATCAAACACCAGATCTGATGTAACTCTAGAGGCTACTGCTGCATGTCACTGACTCAAAGATAAAGGACATCAAACACCAGATCTGATGTAACTCTAGAGGCTACTGCTGCATGTCACTGACTCAAAGATAAAGGACATCAAACACCAGATCTGATGTAACTCTAGAGGCTACAGCTGCATGTCACTGACTCAAAGCTAAAGGACATCAAACACCAGATCTGATGTAACTCTAGAGGCTACTGCTGCATGTCACTGACTCAAAGATAAAGGACATCAAACACCAGATCTGATGTAACTCTAGAGGCTACAGCTGCATGTCACTGACTCAAAGCTAAAGGACATCAAACACCAGATCTGATGTAACTCTAGAGGCTACTGCTGCATGTCACTGACTCAAAGATAAAGGACATCAAACACCACATCTGATGTAACTCTAGAGGCTGCTGCTGCATGTCACTGACTCAAAGATAAAGGACATCAAACACCAGATCTGATGTAACTCTAGAGGCTGCTGCTGCATGTCACTGACTCAAAGCTAAAGGACATCAAACACCAGATCTGATGTAACTCTAGAGGCTACTGCTGCATGTCACTGACTCAAAGATAAAGGACATCAAACACCAGATCTGATGTAACTCTAGAGGCTACAGCTGCATGTCACTGACTCAAAGCTAAAGGACATCAAACACCAGATCTGATGTAACTCTAGAGGCTACTGCTGCATGTCACTGACTCAAAGATAAAGGACATCAAACACCAGATCTGATGTAACTCTAGAGGCTACAGCTGCATGTCACTGACTCAAAGCTAAAGGACATCAAACACCAGATCTGATGTAACTCTAGAGGCTACTGCTGCATGTCACTGACTCAAAGATAAAGGACATCAAACACCAGATCTGATGTAGCTCTAGAGGCTGCTGCTGCATGTCACTGACTCAAAGATAAAGGACATCAAACACCAGATCTGATGTAACTCTAGAGGCTGCTGCTGCATGTCACTGACTCAAAGCTAAAGGACATCAAACACCAGATCTGATGTAACTCTAGAGGCTGCTGCTGCATGTCACTGACTCAAAGATAAAGGACATCAAACACCAGATCTGATGTAACTCTAGAGGCTGCTGCTGCATGTCACTGACTCAAAGCTAAAGGACATCAAACACCAGATCTGATACAACTCTAGAGGCTGCTGCTGCATGTCACTGACTCAAAGCTAAAGGACATCAAACACCAGATCTGATGTAACTCTAGAGGCTACTGCTGCATGTCACTGACTCAAAGATAAAGGACATTAAACACCAGATCTGATGTAACTCTAGAGGCTACTGCTGCATGTCACTGACTCAAAGCTAAAGGACATCAAACACCAGATCTGATGTAACTCTAGAGGCTACTGCTGCATGTCACTGACTCAAAGATAAAGGACATTAAACACCAGATCTGATGTAACTCTAGAGGCTGCTGCTGCATGTCACTGACTCAAAGATAAAGGACATCAAACACCAGATCTGATGTAACTCTAGAGGCTGCTGCTGCATGTCACTGACTCAAAGCTAAAGGACATCAAACACCAGATCTGATGTAACTCTAGAGGCTACTGCTGCATGTCACTGACTCAAAGCTAAAGGACATCAAACACCAGATCTGATGTAACTCTAGAGGCTGCTGCTGCATGTCACTGACTCAAAGATAAAGGACATCAAACACCAGATCTGATGCAACTCTAGAGGCTACAGCTGCATGTCACTGACTCAAAGCTAAAGGACATCAAACACCAGATCTGATGTAACTCTAGAGGCTACTGCTGCATGTCACTGACTCAAAGATAAAGGACATCAAACACCAGATCTGATGCAACTCTAGAGGCTACAGCTGCATGTCACTGACTCAAAGATAAAGGACATCAAACACCAGATCTGATGCAACTCTAGAGGCTACAGCTGCATGTCACTGACTCAAAGATAAAGGACATTAAACACCAGATCTGATGTAACTCTAGAGGCTGCTGCTGCATGTCACTGACTCAAAGATAAAGGACATCAAACACCAGATCTGATGCAACTCTAGAGGCTACAGCTGCATGTCACTGACTCAAAGATAAAGGACATTAAACACCAGATCTGATGTAACTCTAGAGGCTGCTGCTGCATGTCACTGACTCAAAGATAAAGGACATCAAACACCAGATCTGATGTAACTCTAGAGGCTGCTGCTGCATGTCACTGACTCAAAGATAAAGGACATCAAACACCAGATCTGATGTAACTCTAGAGGCTGCTGCTGCATGTCACTGACTCAAAGATAAAGGACATCAAACACCAGATCTGATGTAACTCTAGAGGCTGCTGCTGCATGTCACTGACTCAAAGATAAAGGACATCAAACACCAGATCTGATGTAACTCTAGAGGCTGCTGCTGCATGTCACTGACTCAAAGATAAAGGACATCAAACACCAGATCTGATGTAACTCTAGAGGCTGCTGCTGCATGTCACTGACTCAAAGATAAAGGACATCAAACACCAGATCTGATGTAACTCTAGAGGCTGCTGCTGCATGTCACTGACTCAAAGATAAAGGACATCAAACACCAGATCTGATGTAACTCTAGAGGCTGCTGCTGCATGTCACTGACTCAAAGATAAAGGACATCAAACACCAGATCTGATGTAACTCTAGAGGCTGCTGCTGCATGTCACTGACTCAAAGATAAAGGACATCAAACACCAGATCTGATGCAACTCTAGAGGCTGCTGCTGCATGTCACTGACTCAAAGCTAAAGGACATCAAACACCAGATCTGATGTAACTCTAGAGGCTGCTGCTGCATGTCACTGACTCAAAGCTAAAGGACATCAAACACCAGATCTGATGTAACTCTAGAGGCTACTGCTGCATGTCACTGACTCAAAGATAAAGGACATCAAACACCAGATCTGATGTAACTCTAGAGGCTACTGCTGCATGTCACTGACTCAAAGATAAAGGACATCAAACACCAGATCTGATGTAACTCTAGAGGCTGCTGCTGCATGTCACTGACTCAAAGCTAAAGGACATCAAACACCAGATCTGATGTAACTCTAGAGGCTACTGCTGCATGTCACTGACTCAAAGATAAAGGACATCAAAAAACACATCAAGCAAAAAGAAAATAGGACTTTATATACAGTAAAATATATATATATACAGTAAAATATATATATATACAGTAAAATATATATATATATACAGTAAAATATATATATATACAGTAAAATATATATATACAGTAAAATATATATATATATACAGTAAAATATATATATATATACAGTAAAATATATATATATACAGTAAAATATATATATATACAGTAAAATATATATATATATACAGTAAAATATATATATATATACAGTAAAAGCCAGAAACGTCATATGTTGGTCACTCACATATACTGTTTTACAAATATATATATTTTCTTCAATTCACAAGAGGCTGAATGTATCTCACAGGAGAAAGCATCGGAGCGAGTGAAACAGCGCCCCTCTGTCTCTGTATGTGTAGGCCATCTATCTGATGCTGTCTGGTCCGAACAGGTATGACATTGTTGCTGCCTGAAGCATTGAAGGCAAGAGAAGCCATCGAGCATCTGGCCTCTCTTGACCCAAAAAGTATAGGGCCTCTCGAGTGGCTCAGTGGTCTAAGGCACTGCATTGCAGTGTTGAGGCGTCACTACAGCCAGAGGTTCGATCCCAGCCTGGGGTTATGGGCCCAGCTTCGTCTGGGTTATGGGAGGGTTTGGCCAGGGCTAGGGGGGCTCGTCGTGCTCTAGTGACTCCTAATGGTGGGCCTGACTTCAGTCGTCAGTTGAACGGTGTTTCCTCCAACACATTGGTGCTTAAGAAGTGTGGTTTGGTGGGTCATGTTTCAGATTACGCATGACTTAACCTTCGCCTTTCCCGAGCCAGCTGGGGAGTTGCAGCGATGAGACAAGATCAGAATATCACAAAATTGGAGACAAAAATGATCCGTACTGTCAAATGATTATAACGCCGATTCTGATTCAACCATTAATTCATACATTGTTGTACCCCTGACCTGAGAGGATGGAAGTTCAATATGTTGCTAGATGTAGAAGGCTAATGTTAACTAGCTAACGTTGCCCATGAATGGAAGATAGGCTTAGCGAGCAAGGTAGCCAAGGACAACAAAAAATAAAAGTGTGTATTGTATGACAGAGTGATTGACCGTTTCTAGGACGGCATTGACGGAGGACGGCATTGACGTTTCTCTACAAGTAGGGTGAGTCAACATGTTTTTCATGCACACACACACGCAATCTCGCACACAGAAATCAGAACCAAAGCATACTACATTGGTAGTATACATTTGGTATCTTTTAGTTGTCACTGTATTAGACTAAGCATAGTTGATAAGATGATGTTGAAATGGTGCTGGAATAGTGGAGGCAGCTCCTGTTTTCTTTGCGACTTGAGGTAACTCTCCGTGGTTCTAAATCAATAGTTGTTTAGTGGTGCACGCTAATAACGTTTCAATCGGTGACGTCACTTGCTCTGAGACCTTGAAGTAGTGGTTCCCCTTTCTCTGCAATGGCCGTGGTTTTTGTGGAGTGATGGGTAATGATGCTTCATGGGTGACTGTTGTTGATGTGTGCAGAGGATCCCTGGTTCGCGCCCGGGTATGGGCGAGGGGACGGTCTTAAGTTATATTGTTACATTGATGCTGTTGACCCAGATCACTGGTTGCTGCGGAAAAGGAGGAGGTCAAAAGGGGGGTGAGTGTAACGGCTAGCTAGTTAGCGGTGGTGCACGCTAATAGCGTTTCAATCGGTGACGTCACTTGCTCTGAGACCTTGAAGTAGTGGTTCCCCTTGCTCTGCAAGGGCCGTGGCTTTTGTGGAGCGATGGGTAACGATGCTTCGTGGGTGAATGTTGTTGATGTGTGCAGAGGGTCCCTGGTTCGCGCCCGGGTATAGGCGAGGGGACGGTCTAAAGTTATACTGTTACACATGCTGTAGGTCATGTAACTCTCTGTTACTGTACATGCAATATGCTTTGTGGACTTCACTGGACAGATGCTGCTATCTGGTTTTGTGATGAAACTAAGGTATGGTTGAATTTATTCTGCCACTGTGTCTTCTTATTGTCTCGGCTTTAGGCCGATATATTGTGGTGTCAAGGCATGTAAACAAACAGGTTATAGAGCAAACAACGCAATTATCACAACACATAGGTTGTAATATGGCTTTTATGGGGGGGGCTTGGCTTCCAAACACCGCTCCTGGAAACCCTTCTACTGATCTAAATCTACAGTAGTTGTTGAACCATGGAGGAACCATACCTTGACTCCAGCTGTGTAGACTAACAAAGCACCGTCTCGGGTGTTTTTTCTCCCGAACATGCTGTGAAACTGTGGTCAGGTGGAAACACACTTCATAGTGTAAGGACTATTTGCAATTCAATGAGAGAGCAGGATGCGAGCGTTAGCTGTACACTGCCTCATCACAAGGAGAGTTGAAGTAGAGATAGAGAGAGATGCTGGAGGAGGAGAGTTGAAGTAGAGATAGACAGAGCGAGAGAGAGAGAGAGGTGCTGGAGGAGGAGAGTTGAAGTAGAGATAGACAGAGCGAGAGAGAGGTGCTGGAGGAGGAGAGTTGAAGTAGAGATAGACAGAGCGAGAGAGAGGTGCTGGAGGAGGAGAGTTGAAGTAGAGATAGACAGAGCGAGAGAGAGAGAGAGGTGCTGGAGGAGGAGAGTTGAAGTAGAGATAGACAGAGTGAGAGAGAGGTGCTGGAGGAGGAGAGTTGAAGTAGAGATAGACAGAGCGAGAGAGAGAGAGAGGTGCTGGAGGAGGAGAGTTGAAGTAGAGATAGACAGAGCGAGAGAGAGGTGCTGGAGGAGGAGAGTTGAAGTAGAGACAGACAGAGCGAGAGAGATTTGCTAGAGGAGGAGAGTTGAAGTAGAGATAGACAGAGCGAGAGAGAGGTGCTGGAGGAGGAGAGTTGAAGTAGAGACAGACAGAGCGAGAGAGAGAGAGGTGCTGGAGGAGGAGAGTTGAAGTAGAGATAGACAGAGCGAGAGAGATGTGCTAGAGGAGGAGAGTTGAAGTAGAGATAGACAGAGCGAGAGAGAGGTGCTGGAGGAGGAGAGTTGAAGTAGAGATAGACAGAGCGAGAGAGAGGTGCTGGAGGAGGAGAGTTGAAGTAGAGATAGACAGAGCGAGAGAGAGGTGCTGGAGGAGGAGAGTTGAAGTAGAGACAGACAGAGCGAGAGAGAGAGAGGTGCTGGAGGAGGAGAGTTGAAGTAGAGATAGACAGAGCGAGAGAGATGTGCTAGAGGAGGAGAGTTGAAGTAGAGATAGACAGAGCGAGAGAGATTTGCTAGAGGAGGAGAGTTGAAGTAGAGATAGACAGAGCGAGAGAGAGGTGCTGGAGGAGGAGAGTTGAAGTAGAGACAGACAGAGCGAGAGAGAGAGAGGTGCTGGAGGAGGAGAGTTGAAGTAGAGATAGACAGAGCGAGAGAGATGTGCTAGAGGAGGAGAGTTGAAGTAGAGATAGACAGAGCGAGAGAGAGGTGCTGGAGGAGGAGAGTTGAAATAGAGATAGACAGAGCGAGAGAGAGGTGCTAGAGGAGGAGAGTTGAAGTAGAGATAGACAGAGCGAGAGAGAGGTGCTGGAGGAGGAGAGAAAAAGACAAAGATACTCCAAAGGGATGAGAGAGAAAAGGGAGAGAGAATCAAATTGAGAGAGGAATGAAGAGAAAGAAAAATATAGAGAAAAAATGTGAGAAAACGAGCAGAGAGAGAGAGAAAGAGAGAGCGAGAGCGAGGCAGATCGGGGGGAAAAACGAGAACGAGAGAGAAAGAGAAATAAACTGAGTTATGTTAATGGCCTTTGCTCCCAGAGCTGGCCACTCACTGTGTTAATGACAACTTCACTAATGTGCAGAATTAATAAGAGACTGGCTTCCCAGCCTAATGTTGATACAGATATATGCAAAGGGGAAGAACAGCAGCGGATGCACTCCTGGTAAGTGCCTTAACGCGCCTGTTATTGTACAGCAACGACAAACAGCATCTGATTAGAGGGGCGCGATAATAGGCAACAGATTTGGTCCGGGCCCAATGAATTATTTAACAAGCTCCGTGTGGCCGCTCTCACTCCGTCTTTCTTTCAAAGTGCCCACCCGCGAGCGTTTCCTTATGTGTGGCGTTGATTAATACCGGGACCGTATCTGGGCCGAGCGACCATTCGTCTGCATTAAAGTGCGTGTTTCACTCTCTCTCTCTCTCTCCCCCTTTCCCTCTCTCCCTCTCCCCCTTTCCCTCTCTCTATCTCTCTCTCTCTCTCTCTCTCTCTCCCTCTCTCTCTCTCTCTCCCCCGTTCCCTCTCTCCCTCTCCCCCTTTCCCTCTCTCCCTCTCTCGTTCTCATTTTTTGCTGACGAGAGCTTTTCGCCCCCAAGAGTGCGACTTGCACAGCACACCCAAAGCGAGAGGCGCATTTTCTTCCGTAAATAACTGACACGCAGACGCCCCACACAAACACACACATACACACTGTGTGTCTATGTCTGTGTGTAAGGGTATCCCACAGTGTGTGGGTCCTACACACCCTGGCTGTCGTTTAGGCAGATCGGAACCAGTCTCCCTCCATCACCTTTAATCAGGTATTTTCATGCACTGTTCCCACTCTCAGACAGCAGTAATGAATTCCCCCCACTGACACTGGAGTCTCTCTCTCTCTCTCACACACACACACACACACACACACACACACACACACACACACACACACACAGAGAGAGCGAGATAATGAGGGAGAAACAGAGTGTCTATGTCTGTGAGAGAAAGAGAGAGAAAGCAGAGAGAGGGAGAAAGCGAGAGAATGAGCGAGAGAGAGAGGGGTAGAGAGAGAGGGGTATAGAGAGAGAGAGAGAGAGAGAGCTCTTGAAGAGGTCTCCAGGTCCCCTGACCCAGCCTATTAAGTCTCTCCTAAGTTTCATAATTTGCCGTATAAATATTCAACATCCTCAGCTAAGGTCGGCGGTGTCCTAACAAAAAGTGCCCTAATGATAAAAACTGAGCCTCGCTCCCCTTCCCCTTCCTCTCCACCACAACCCTCTCCTCACTTCACGTACTTTCCCAGTCACCAATTATTCCTCCAAACTTCTGCTATCTGAGATAGGAAACAAACCGAAGAGGAAAAACAAATCCCTCCATTTTACCTTTTGCCATAAAAAAGACAACTGCAGAGCTCTTGTTCTCGTCGGGGAAGGGGTTTGGGGGTCCATCTGCAGAGAGAGGCCCACCCCCTGGTTACCCACAATGCCAAGCATACGCATGTTTGTTTGCACGTCTCACATCTCCAATGTGTTGAAACCGAGAGAGAGGAAAAAGAAGATGAAAATGAAAACAAAAGAAGTCGACACCACACACCAGTTCACACCTCGACTGCCTTCCCACAACAGGGGAAAACAGTTTTGCATATCGGTTTAAAAATACATTTAAAAGGCCTACAGCTTATCGCCAAATGCCTATCGACACATGCTTATTTTAAACATATTTAAACAGAGTGAGAGAAAGTCAGTCAGAAATAAGGAGGGGAGCTGCACAGTTAAGAAAGAAAGAAAGAAAGAAAGAAAGAGAGAGAGAGAGAGAGAGAGAGAGAGAGAGAGAGAGAGAGAGAGAGAAAATAAGAGAGGGAATAAGAGAGGGAATAAGAGAGGGAATAAGAGAGGGAGAGGGCTGTGTTATTTATCTGGGTCCTACAGAGAGAGGATTAGGGTTGACTGATGCATGTTTGCTTGTGGGAAGACTGGCATAGCAGCACCAACACAACAATAGCACAACATCAGGGCACAACCCTGAGTCACCAACTGGAGAAAAAGAGACGAGAAGAGATGGAAAGCACACTGGCAAGAGGGAAGAGGAGATAGAGGAGAAAGCATTGAAGACACAGTACATGAGAGAGTCCTATACTTCCCCTCTTCTCCCTTCATGGTGCATCATAGCCTGCAAGGAGAGTATTGTACCAACTACTAGTGTCCATCCGGCCTGGATTTCACCCGGCCATGCTAGCCTTGCATCAGGCAACATAAGCCCCTCATACGAACGTACTTGCGCATACTCGCGCACACACACACACACACACACACACACACACACAATCCAGTTTTGCTCTCCCTGCCCATCTGCCTGCCTGCTAGCACTGCAGCACTAACTCAGACGTTCCTCACACGGAGGTGATATCGATGTTAGCCTGTTTCCTCCTTTCCTCACCTCTGTTTCTTCACATTAAAGTACATTTGCAGGAGCTGCAGGATGTAGCCATAGAGAGAGGAAGGGGGAGAGAGGGAAAGAGAGAGATAGAAACAGGGACAGAGGGAGAGAGAGGAAGGGAAAGACAGATTCTCGGGCTGGAAAGCAGGTGATCGATAGGAAGGCTACTTTGCCAATCCAAGATGTGAGAGAGTGTATAGACAGAGGTAATCTATAGTCCCACAGAGCCACAGGCAACATGTTGGATTAGACACACAATGTCAGTCAATCCAGACAGACAAGGGAGCTGCCATGCCTCTGTAGCTGGAATATACATTCAGATCCTATTCATGAGTTTCTGAGGTGAGGAAAAGCCCTATAGACAACCACCATGTATTAGCACCACGTATTTAAAATGAACCTAGGTTTTTAGCTCTATCAACTTTTGTTTCACCCATCAAGTTGTATCACATCCACGAAGGGAAGTGTGAAGGGAAGTGTGCCTAACATTGTGGAATGGAACACAGTCGTATCAGATCCATGAAGGGAAGTGTGAAGGGAAGTGTGAAGGGAAGTGTGCCTAACACTGTGGAATGGAACACAGTCGTATCAGATCCATGAAGGGAAGTGTGAAGGGAAGTGTGAAGGGAAGTGTGCCTAACACTGTGGAATGGAACACAGTCGTATCAGATCCATGAAGGGAAGTGTGAAGGGAAGTGTGAAGGGAAGTGTGAAGGGAAGTGTGAAGGGAAGTGTGCCTAACATTGTGGAATGGAACACAGTCGTATCAGATCCATGAAGGGAATTGTGAAGGGAAGTGTGAAGGGAAGTGTGAAGGGAAGTGTGCCTAACATTGTGGAATGGAACACAGTCGTATCAGATCCATGAAAGGAAGTGTGAAGGGAAGTGTGAAGGGAAGTGTGAAGGGAAGTGTGAAGGGAAGTGTGCCTAACATTGTGGAATGGAACACAGTCGTATCAGATCTATGAAGGGAAGTGTGAAGGGAAGTGTGAAGGGAAGTGTGAAGGGAAGTGTGAAGGGAAGTGTGAAGGGAAGTGTGCCTAACATTGTGGAATGGAACACAGTCGTATCAGATCCATGAAGGGAAGTGTGAAGGGAAGTGTACCTAACACTGTGGAATGGAACACAGTCGTATCAGATCTATGAAGGGAAGTGTGAAGGGAAGTGTGAAGGGAAGTGTGAAGGGAAGTGTGCCTAACATTGTGGAATGGAACACAGTCGTATCAGATCTATGAAGGGAAGTGTGAAGGGAAGTGTGAAGGGAAGTGTGCCTAACATTGTGGAATGGAACACAGTCGTATCAGATCTATGAAGGGAAGTGTGAAGGGAAGTGTGAAGGGAAGTGTGAAGGGAAGTGCGCCTAACATTGTGGAATGGAACACAGTCGTATCACATCCATGAAGGGAAGTGTGAAGGGAAGTGTGAAGGGAAGTGTGAAGGGCAGTGTGAAGGGAAGTGTGCCTAACATTGTGGAATGGAACACAGTCGTATCAGATCCATGAAGGGAATTGTGAAGGGAAGTGTGAAGGGAAGTGTGAAGGGAAGTGTGCCTAACATTGTGGAATGGAACACAGTCGTATCAGATCCATGAAAGGAAGTGTGAAGGGAAGTGTGAAGGGAAGTGTGAAGGGAAGTGTGAAGGGAAGTGTGCCTAACATTGTGGAATGGAACACAGTCGTATCAGATCTATGAAGGGAAGTGTGAAGGGAAATGTGAAGGGAAGTGTGAAGGGAAGTGTGAAGGGAAGTGTGAAGGGAAGTGTGCCTAACATTGTGGAATGGAACACAGTCGTATCAGATCCATGAAGGGAAGTGTGAAGGGAAGTGTACCTAACACTGTGGAATGGAACACAGTCGTATCAGATCTATGAAGGGAAGTGTGAAGGGAAGTGTGAAGGGAAGTGTGAAGGGAAGTGTGCCTAACATTGTGGAATGGAACACAGTCGTATCAGATCTATGAAGGGAAGTGTGAAGGGAAGTGTGAAGGGAAGTGTGCCTAACATTGTGGAATGGAACACAGTCGTATCAGATCTATGAAGGGAAGTGTGAAGGGAAGTGTGAAGGGAAGTGTGAAGGGAAGTGTGAAGGGAAGTGCGCCTAACATTGTGGAATGGAACACAGTCGTATCACATCCATGAAGGGAAGTGTGAAGGGAAGTGTGAAGGGAAGTGTGCCTAACATTGTGGAATGGAACACAGTCGTATCAGATCTATGAAGGGAAGTGTGAAGGGAAGTGTGAAGGGAAGTGCGCCTAACATTGTGGAATGGAACACAGTCGTATCACATCCATGAAGGGAAGTGTGAAGGGAAGTGTGAAGGGAAGTGCGCCTAACATTGTGGAATGGAACACAGTCGTATCACATCCATGAAGGGAAGTGTGAAGGGAAGTGTGAAGGGAAGTGTGCCTAACATTGTGGAATGGAACACAGTCGTATCAGATCTATGAAGGGAAGTGTGAAGGGAAGTGTGAAGGGAAGTGTGAAGGGAAGTGCGCCTAACATTGTGGAATGGAACACAGTCGTATCACATCCATGAAGGGAAGTGTGAAGGGAAGTGTGAAGGGAAGTGTGAAGGGAAGTGTGAAGGGAAGTGTACCTAACACTGTGGAATGGAACACAGTCGTATCAGATCTATGAAGGGAAGTGTGAAGGGAAGTGTGAAGGGAAGTGTGAAGGGCAGTGTGAAGGGAAGTGTGCCTAACATTGTGGAATGGAACACAGTCGTATCAGATCCATGAAGGGAAGTGTGAAGGGAAGTGTACCTAACACTGTGGAATGGAACGCAGCCCAAGTCACTCTCTTTTCTTTAGTATTCCGCCAGCACGGTGCGGGAGCGTCCAGGGGGAACTGACCTGGTGATGACTCCACTAGTCTTTTGTTTGGGCTTAATGCTGCTATAAGTCTCCGGCTGTGTTCTCCTAATTACGCCAAAGCGTCGTTGATCTGGCCGTTAACCCCGTTAACGAAACAATTAGCCAGCGCTGCAGCCATTCAGGTGAGGATTGATCCTGCCGCCGCACATACGAGGCTCTTTTAAAATGTATTTAATTCAACTGCAGGCCAAATGAAACTTTATCTTTCTTTTTCTCTTTCTCGGTGTGTGTGTGTGTGTGTGTGTGTGTGTGTGTGTGTGTGTGTGTGTGTGTGTGTGTGTGTGTGTGAACTTAATGTGTATCCAATACTGTGGAAAATCGCATTAGCATTCCACATGCCAAAGTGGAGCTTGAGTAGCCTGTAAATTGATTTCTATTTTAAGGAGTAAACGTGATCACGAGATTGGATTTCTACAAATAATGAAGAAAGAAGACAGAGTAAGGGGAAGAGAGGGAAGTGGAGAAAGAAGACAGAGTAAGGGGAACAGAGGGAAAGGGAAGTGGAGAAAGAAGACAGTAAGAGGAAGAGAGGGAAGTGGAGAAAGAAGACAGAGTAAGGGGAAGAGAGGGAAAGGGAAGTGGAAAAAGAAGACAGAGTAAGGGGAAGAGAGGGAAAGGGAAGTGGAGAAAGACGACAGAGTAAGGGGAAGAGAGGGAAGTGGAGAAAGAAGACAGAGTAAGGGGAAGAGAGGGAAAGGGAAGTGGAGAAAGAAGACAGAGTAAGGGGAAGAAAGGGAAGTGGAGAAAGAAGACAGAGTAGGGGAAGAGAGGGAAGTGGAAGTGGAGAAAGAAGACAGAGTAAGGGGAAGAGAGGGAAGTGGAGAAAGAAGACAGAGTAAGGGGAAGAGAGGGAAGTGGAGAAAGAAGAAAGAGTAAGGGGAAGAGAGGGAAAGGGAAGTGGAGAAAGAAGACAGTAAGAGGAAGAGAGGGAAAGGGAAGTGGAGAAAGAAGACAGTAAGAGGAAGAGAGGGAAAGGGAAGTGGAGAAAGAAGACAGTAAGAGGAAGAGAGGGAAAGGGAAGTGGAGAAAGAAGACAGTAAGAGGAAGAGAGGGAAGTGGAGAAAGAAGACAGAGTAAGGTGAAGAGAGGGAAAGGGAAGTGGAGAAAGAAGACAGAGTAAGGGGAAGAGAGGGAAGTGGAGAAAGAAGACAGAGTAACGGGAAGAGAGGGAAGTGGAAGTGGAGAAAGAAGACAGAGTAAGGGGAAGAGAGGGAAGTGGAGAAAGAAGACAGAGTAAGGGGAATTGAGGGAAGTGGAGAAAGAAGACAGAGTAAGAGGAAGAGAGGGAAAGGGAAATGGAGAAAGAAGACAGTAAGAGGAAGAGAGGGAAAGGGAAGTGGAGAAAGAAGACAGTAAGAGGAATAGAGGGAAGTGGAGAAAGAAGACAGAGTAAGGGGAAGAGAGGGAAAGGGAAGTGGAGAAAGAAGACAGAGTAAGGGGAAGAGAGGGAAAGGGAAGTGGAGAAAGAAGACAGTAAGAGGAAGAGAGGGAAAAGGAAGTGGAGAAAGAAGACAGTAAGAGGAAGAGAGGGAAGTGGAGAAAGAAGACAGAGTAAGGGGAAGAGAGGGATTGGGAAGTGGAGAAAGAAGACAGAGTAAGGGGAAGAGAGGGAAGTGGAGAAAGAAGACAGAGTAAGGGGAAGAGAGGGAAATGGAAGTGGAGAAAGAAGACAGTAAGAGGAAGAGAGGGAAAGGGAAGTGGAGAAAGAAGACAGAGTAAGGGGAAGAGAGGGAAGTGGAGAAATAAGACAGAGTAAGGGGAAGAGAGGGAAATGGAAGTGGAGAAAGAAGACAGTAAGGGGAAGAGAGGGAAAGGGAAGTGGAGAAAGAAGACAGTAAGAGGAAGAGAGGGAAAGGGAAGTGGAGAAAGAAGACAGTAAGAGGAAGAGAGGGAAGTGGAGAAAGAAGACAGTAAGGGGAAGAGAGGGAAAGGGAAGTGGAGAAAGAAGACAGTAAGGGGAAGAGAGGGAAAGGGAAGTGGAGAAAGAAGACAGTAAGAGGAAGAGAGGGAAAGGGAAGTGGAGAAAGAAGACAGAGTAAGGGGAAGAGAGGGAAAGGGAAGTGGAGAAAGAAGACAGTAAGAGGAAGAGAGGGAAAGGGAAGTGGAGAAAGAAGACAGTAAGAGGAAGAGAGGGAAAGGGAAGTGGAGAAAGAAGACAGTAAGAGGAAGAGGGAAGTGGAGAAAGAAGACAGTAAGAGGAAGAGAGGGAAGTGGAGAAAGAAGACAGTAAGAGGAAGAGAGGGAAGTGGAGAAAGAAGACAGAGTAAGGGGAAGAGAGGGAAGTGGAGAAAGAAGACAGAGTAAGGGGAAGAGAGGGAAGTGGACAAAGAAGACAGAGTAAGGGGAAGAGAGAAAAAGGGAAGTGGAGAAAGAAGACAGTAAGAGGAAGAGAGGGAAAGGGAAGTGGAGAAAGAAGACAATAAGAGGAAGAGAGGGAAGTGGAGAAAGAAGACAGAGTAAGGGGAAGAGAGGAAAAGAGGAGTGGAGAAAGATTAGGGAGTCAATACTATGGGTTTAAACAGTTACTAGAGTTCCATGCAGAAGAGGTTAACATATTATCTGTCATGCTCTCACCCCCTCTTTATGCCCCCTTCCCCCGGTCATGGTGTG